>NW_024070213.1:52690079-52963771 GCF_014754425.2 Oryx dammah | reverse complement strand
AAGATTAATACGGGCACCCAAATATTCTCTTTGAAACCATTGTACAACTGCAGATTTTATCCCTGACTTTTTAATATTATCTGAGGTCCAAACTATTGGACTTCAAACTTTCTTTAAAACTCTGTCTCTTGTTGGAGTCTAAAATGAAGTGATCAAACTTTATACTGTTATCAAACCAATATGTTATAATATGGTCCCAGCGTAGCTAAGCTGTTTTAGCAAAATCCGTCTTGCATGATTTTGTGAACACTTTTTCCCCAAGATGATCAGATTTATTAGCTACTTTTATTAAGTTTATATGTGATTCTATAATTCCCCAATTTGCAATTCATGTATAGCATATTAAAGGAGTACATAGCATCATTTATGCTCTATTCTGAGGTCCTTAATTCTTCTTTCCCCACCTCCACCCCATTGCTTATCACACAATAAAATACTCTCTTTAATGTATTTTTTAAAGTCTGCTTGTACTTTCCACACAGAACCAAATAAAGAAAAGGAGGCCGGAACTTCACCAGGAAAAGGTGAGTTAGAGGGAGGGAGAGTGAAGCTGAATTCAACAAAGCTAGAAGCAGAAAGAGCTCAGCAATGATTACCATGGAGGCCCCAAAGAATTTCTCTGCAGTATGTTTCATCAGTGTGGTTTAGAGTTCTTCCTTGGCATTTTATCTGCACAACCTAATCAACATTAATGACAAATGGTGCTTTGATCAGTTTTCATCACATTTTCAAAAGAAAAGCAGCAATGATACTATCACAAGAACTTGCTGTGATGCCAGCATATTTATTAGTAGTTTCCAAGTTCCCATGTGCATGTGAAGGAAAAGAGATGTCTGGTCTTCTTGGGATTACACCAATGTGGAAAGCTTTCTTGATTACCCAGATTTTTTTAAATTGAATGTTTTCATGTTAGTGTGTAAACTGTTCCAGGTTTCACTAGTAATTTTGAAAACTAGCATCCCGTTTTGTAACACTTTGCATTCATGGAGATTTATAGAATGAGCTATATAGAGGGATAATATAAGTTTAAGCAAGCATCATGTTACTCCTTGTTGAATTGGAAGCATTCACTTCTGTACTATTATTCTAGTCTCACTTTATATGGGGGTAGCCTAGTTTTAGAAAATGAATAATCTTTATCATATACTTTTTCATGGATCCATGAAATACTAATTCCTTTGTTTCCTCATGGAGGAAGTCGTTGTCATTCCTGACCATTTGTCTCAAGTCAAGGGGCATTAGTCTCCTATGGAAGAAAGTTTCCACTGAAGTAGATGACAATTTTGCTTTGTACATCCGTATCACCATTTAAAATTTTTATTTGGTATTTGTGCAATGAAAAACATAGTTTAAATTCTGGAATAATCCATTATTTCTCTTTTTTTTCTGGAAACCCCTTCTGTTTGTTCTTACTATGTTAAATTTCATTAACGAATTCCTATGATATTATTATCTTTTATACATTAGTAAAATACTTTTTTTTCTTTCTTTCAGTACATTGGACTACTTTTCTTCAGCACACTTGAATTTACAGCTCTCATAAATGAATACCTAATGTTAGTACACTCACTTTGTCCTTGACCTTCAGTGGCTTCCATGCATAGTAACATGAATGCTAATCCCGGCCACGTGGAGCAGTCTGAAGGTTATTTGCTTATGGAATGCAGAGAGTGCAAACTCCTGAACACCTTCCATGAGATGGGTTCAAGGAGGTTTGGACATCCTGGCTGAAGTTATTGTAACATTATTCTTTACAAGGCTGATGGTGTACACCTCTGTTTCCAGATTTGGAAAGGTTCTTGGACCAAGCTATAAGGCTTAACCAACAGAGCAGATGATGTAATCCCAGAAGGCAAACTGTCAAAGTTTTAACAAAGCCTGTCCCTGACCCTTAATCTGAAAAAACATGTTATATTTGTGTGTTTAAATGAGAAAATGCTTACCTTTAAGTTAAAATCAACCAACTAACCAGTCTACCAATCCAAAAAGCTCTTTATGCAGAACATACTATGATGAAAGACCAAGGTCATTATGACCAAGAAGGGCATTTTGAAATTAGTAACATTTTTTTTCTGACATTTGCAGAAGTTAAACAAGGTCATGGCCACATGCAGTCACATGCTCAGGAACATAAACTGCCATGTATGTGTTTGCTCTACATGCCTAGAAAGCAAATCGATTTAGGATAGAAAGTGACATCCCTAAATAAAGAAGGTAGGTGGTGAGAGTTATTTCTAAATATGCAGTCCCCTTCAACTATTACTTTCTTTCATCAAGGACAGAGAAATTTCAAAGAAAATACTCAAGTGAAAAGTAGACACAATAATCTTTGCTACATATATAGCCCTGGCTGAGAAAGAATTCTTGCATGAACGTGAGCAAGACTGACAGGTGCAACAGACCCGCCTTCCAGTTTACACTAGAAGCCCTGTCCTTCTCCCTCCCCCAACCCTCAGTCCATCTAATTGTTTTTAACCATTCAAGGCAGCTTCTACTTTTTCCCATGACCATACTAACTTTCACTTCCTCTTCTTTCTCCTGATTTTTCTTGGACTGATTGTATGTGTCATTAAATGACCCTTTTCTCCACTTAATCTTGTATTAATTGTTCACTCCTTTTCCTAACAGGCTGTAAGCTTTGTGATGGTCAGGCACCAAGTCTTAACACCTCTTTGGACCTCTAATCTCATTTCTTCCAGCATCTGGCAGAGAGCTGCTTATGGCGATCTCCTAATAAATACCTGTAGAATGAATGATCAATTGAATTTCCATGCTGACTTAGCTGCTGAGCGTACAGACAATGGTAATCTAGATAGATTTTTATTTCCATTTGCTGGGCAGGAGGATGAACATCCATCCCATGCATGCTTTTAGTTAGTAAGGTTTAGAATGGGATGCCAGTGCTGTGTATTATGTATGCTCATCCTAAGACCACATGGATGATATAAGGTCAGCCCATTTAACATTACTGGAAATGGTCACATCTGGATTAGAACATTTCTTGCACTTTAGTGTACTATTTAATTAGTTGAAGTATATTCAGTTAATAGCTCCAAGATGCTCGCTATTAAGAACATTCATTAGACTGATTGTAGTTCCATCAGGACAAAGAGAGAACAAATAGCCATCAATCTCCCTTTATACCACATACATGACATACATTCTGGGCTTAACCTGACCTTCACTTATAGAAACAGAGTCATAGAGGGCATGCCATTAATCATGGCTCTCTCTGATATTAATCTAAATTAATTTTTAAAAAGAGAAAAACATCCATAGCAAAGCCATCTTAATATCTTTTCCAGATTGACTGCATCATTCTGTGACAACCTGGCCATGTTCTGAATTTTTGTTTTTTTGTAGTTGCAGAATGTTGTTTGGTTCTGATATTGATCTTACCAGTAGTGTTTGTGACTAGATGTGCCAACTTTTCACATCTACAGAGTCTCTGGTAAACAGCTGATTTCTCAGGAAGTGGTTTATTATTTGTTTATATTTGCTTGTTTGTCCCTGGACTTGCCTATCTAGGTATCCTGTTCCCTAATAGTGCTCACTGTCTTGGAATTGAAATGATCAAGATGACAATAAAGAAAGGGGTTTAATCAAACAGCAACATTGGAATTTAGATATCCCTTTCAGATTGATTGTACTGGAAGATAATGTCCTTGAAAAAATAATGCTGCTGTGGATTAGAATTCTTCCGAAATAATCACAGGTAGCAAATCAATGGAAAGCTAAGTATAGTTATCTATATCCTCAGTGGGGCCAGAGATCTGCCTTCTATTCCAATATTCATTTATTCATCTCAAGTGTCCACTGAGTATTGGCTATGTGCCAGGAGCAGGTCTGGGAACTGGGTCTTGCGCTCTTAGAGCCAATTTTCGGGAGCTTTAGAAGGAAGAATGGGCTTCCTTGATGGCTCAGATGGTAAAGAATCTGCCCTGCAATGTGGGAGACCCAGGTTTGATCTCTGGGCAAAGAAGATCCCTTGGAGAAGGGAATGGCTACCCACTCCAGTATTCTTGCCTGGAGAATTCCATGGACAGAGAAGCTTGGTGGGCAACATGGGATCGCATGGGGTCCATGCAACCTGGGTCGCAAAGAGTCAGACACAACCAAGCAACTCACATTTTCACTTTTCAGAGAGGAGAATACCATTAGTAGAGGACGGTAGATTTCAGCTTTGGAAGTAGACAACCGTGATGGAGGGCCATGGGTGGAGAATAATGTGGGTTCGCAAGTGGGGTCATACTTTTTTTTCTTTTGATCAATCAACATCATATGTGTGAACTTAGTCTAATGAGACTGAGTCTCTTCTGTGCCAAAATGATTAGCCCTGTGGGGCATTTCAAATCTGGTCCTATGAGTGGTTCTGTCAGTAGCATTAGAATCAGAGATCAGCTTGCAGATCAGTACTCATCCTAATGCCTAAGTTCTGATATATATTTTTTAATTTTGAAACTTATAATTTTATAGCCAGTATATTTTTTAGTAAGCCCAGCTGGGATCGTTAATGCCACTCTTTATTTTCCTTACAGAGAAAAAACTGCCCTTGGTTATTGCTGCAACAGAGATGAAAACTTTTTTTCCCAGGCATTTTCATTAACATTACCACGAACTATCACGAATGAACCCTGTGTGTATTTACTGTCTCGTAACTTGAGATGAAGAGTCTTTCTTTTAGCATGAATGTGGTTATAGGATGAGGAAGTGAATCAGCAGAAGTTCCAGCAAATTTCTCCTAAATGATATGATTTCTTAAATGAAATGTTTTTTTTTTTTTTCATTTAGGTCCATTTACATCTGCAATAACATTGTCTTGGTCTGTATATTCTAACTACATGATTTATTTATAATGAATTTTGTTAAAAGTTAATATGACTATACTTCAACATCTTAGTTTGTTTGTTTGTTTGTTTGTTTGTTTTAAATACTTCAACATCTTAAAACACAGCCATTATAAAATGAAACATTGATTTAATAGATTTTTGGGGAAACTCATTAAATAAATGCAATTATAGTACAGTGAATCTTGATTTCAAAACCACCAAAGTGTGAAGACAGGTGTCTCATTCAGAAAATACCATAAATTAATCAAATGTCTCAAAACATGATGAATTAAGGTTAGCTGTTTTTGTTATTGACTTCCATATTGATTGTTGTTGTTGCTGTTGTTATTTTGGTAACATATGCCAATATTGACTACAACTGACTATCCTGCTTGAGGAATTCATAAATTCATCTGTATGAAACAAAGTATTATACCTGTATTTAATTTAGGTTTGTTTTAGTACATTTTAACTGTATATATTCTAAAATCTCAACAATTGTCCTAAGTATGTATACTTTAAAGATTAATTTTAAAAAGGCAATTTAAGTTAAACATAGGTAGGAGTTATTTTATGCCCAAGAGAGCTTGAAGAATTATAGGAATGGACACCTTCTACATTTCTGGGGTTCTCTCTCTCACTTTCCAGATTTTTCATACAGACCCCCTGAAAATTCCAGGCTTGTAATATGTGTTCTTTCTCCATTTTCCAGGTGTTCTTCATCAGGAACTTCAATGATGAAAGAATTATTTTTATGATTTTACAAATGCTGTTTTCCCATAACTTAAAGACACATAAAATTCAACTTTGGTAAATTTCTCTTCTATGTAGCTCAGGAAGATAGCTCTGTTGCTTTCAGTTTGTGATGTCACATTGGCCATATCTTTAGCCAAATACAGATGTTTAAGTTTGCATCACCATTGTAGTTGCTTTTAAATAGAAATAAGAAAATATGACATATTTTGCATTTTTTGTTTGCAAATAATCTTTGTATAATGCTACACCTTTCATATGTGTGATGTTGGATTAGGCAGAGCCCAAAAGAGTTGGATGTTCAATTTTCCTCCAAGCAGTAGAACCTGTTTTTCTATGGTACATAAGAAAAAATTCAACCAGGCAATTTTTTTTTAAGGAGTTCAGGTCAGAATCCCAACATCTTCATTCTATTTCCCAATCTAAAAGATGACAGGAACAAAACTACTTTTTTTTTTTAATGTCAACATTTTAGTTTTATTTATTTATTTTAACATTCCATCTCATTTTTAATTGGAGGATAATTGCTTTACAATGCTGTGATGGTTTCTGCCATACTTCAACATAAATCAGCCAAAGACACACCCATATGCCCTCCTTCTCACCGCCCTCCCCAACCTACATCTCTAGGTTGTCACAGGACAGCAGCTTTGGGTTCTGCTTTATTTATTTTGACTGTGCCACATGGCTTGCAGGATCTGTTTCCTGACCACAGGTTAAATCCAGGCCACAGCAATGAAATGCTGTGATGCTTTCTATGTGGTGCCTTCAGTTCAGTTCAGTTCAGTTCAGTCGCTCAGTCCTGTCCGACTCTTTGCGACCCATGAATCGCAGCACACCTGGCCTCCCTGTCCATCACCAACTCCCGGAGTTCACTCAGACTCATGGCCATCGAGTCGGTGATGCCATCCAGCCATCTCATTCTCGGTCGTCCAATTCTTCTCCTGCCCCCAATCCCTCCCAGCATCAGAGTCTTTTCCAATGAGTCAACTTTTCGCATGAGGTGGCCAAAGTACTGGAGTTTCACCTTCAGCATCATTCCTTCCAAAGAACACCCAGGGCTGATCTCCTTTAGAATGGACGGGTTGGATCTCCTTGCAATTCAAGGGACTCTCAAGAGTCTTCTCCAACACCACAGTTCAAAAGCATCATTTCTTCAGGGCTCAGCTTTCTTCAGAGTCCAACTATCACATCCATACACGAACACTGGAAAAACCATAGCCTTGGCTAGATGGACCTTTGTTGGCACCGTAATGTCTCTGCTTTTCAATATGCTGTCTAGGTTGGTCATAACTTTTCTTCCAAGGAGAAAGCGTCTTTTAATTTCATGGCTGCAATCACCATCTGCAGTGATTTGGGAGCCCCCCAAAATAAAGTCTGACACTGTTTCCACATATATTTCCCATGAAGTGATGGGACCAGATGCCATGATCTTGGTTTTCTGAATGTTGAGCTTTAAGCCAAATTTTACACTCTCCTCTGTCACTTTCATCTAGAGGCTTTTTAGCTCCTCTTCACTTTTTGCCATAAGGGTGGTGTCATCTGCATATCTGAGGTTATTGATATTTCTCCCAGCAATCTTGATTCCAGCTTGTGCTCTTCCAGTCCAGCATTTCTCATGATGTACTCTGCATAGAAGTTAAATAAGCAGGGTGACAATATACGGCCTTGACGTACTCCTTTTCCTATTTGGAACCAGTCTGTTGTTCCATGTCCAGTTCTAACTGTTGCTTCCTGACCTGCATATAGGTTTCTCAAGAGGTCTGGTATTCCTATCTCTTTCAGAATTTTCCACAGTTTATTGTGATCCACACAGTCAAAGGCTTTGGCATAGTCAATAAAGCAGAAATAGATGTTTTTTTGGAACTCTCTTGCTTTTTCGATGATCCAGCGGATGTTGGCAATTTGATCTCTGGTTCCTCTGCCTTTTCTAAAACCAGCTTGAACATCAGGGTGTTCACAGTTCACGTACTGCTGAAGCCTGGCTTGGAGAATTTTGAGCATTACTTTACTAGCGTGTGAGATGGGTGCAATTGTGCAGTAGTTCAGTATTCTTTGGCATTGCCTTTCTTTGGGATTGGAATGAAAACTAACCTTTTCCAGTCCTGTGGCCACTGCTGAGTTTTCCAAATTTGCTGGCATATCGAGTGCAGCACTTTCACAGCATCATCTTAATAGTCTAAAATAGTTGTGCATGTTCCTCAAATAGTCTTATAAGTTAGTGGGCTTTGAAACTACTCACCCACCAAATTTTTGCTTCAAATGTGGCTTCTCTTTTCATTTTAGTTTTATGAAAGTGTGTATTCTTTTCCCAATCACTTGCATTCTAAACAATTAATTCAAGGGTTCATTAGGGTTCATCAGGCACTGTGCACATAGTATACAAACAACAACTACGCCTGTATAAAATGCAGTGTTCATTTGATTTAAAATAGTTCTATTTCCTAGTTAATATATAATAAAGGAAGCTGCTTTCTAGGATTTGGTTGCGCTTTAAAACTTCATTTTTAAGAATTTTTACAGGACTTTAAATCAAGATTCTTTATGTATTTTAGTAAGTACAGGCCTTCAAATAGGTTACACAAATAAAATACTGCATACTGAGTTAAATGTATGGCAAATAATATAGAGACATTGCAAGGCATTTTAGTTTTCGTTATGTAAAATTTTAATTATATAAGTTTTCTGAAATGCAGAATTATCCTAAGAGCTCAGAAATATCTCAGTTCAGTTCAGTTGCTCAGTCATGTCTGCCTCTTTGTGACCCCATGGACTGTAGCACGCCAGGCTTCCCAGTCGATCACTAACACCTGGAGCTTGCTCAAACTTGCAGAAATACCTAGACTTCCCCAAATGCAAAAAGTTTGTGGACAGTAAATGGATATTCCAGGAGAAAAAATTGAAACATGAACTAAGTTTGGGAAATGCTAATACTGTATCATTTCTGATCTCCATCCTCATGAGCACTGAAGACTCTGAGATACATTTCAGTAACTGCATAGAAACAACACTATCAAACACAAACATGAAACTTTATTTAGCCTAGTATTTCCCAAGCTTCTTTGGCCAAAGAGATCTTCCTGTGAAGAATCTTCAATCCCACAATACCCAGTGAATCACCTTTTGGGTTCTGAAGATATGACATTAAGGTTTTCTATACATTACATTAGTTATTTTGTTAAAAAAGTAATAAAACACATCTTTGGTTGACAGTTTAAGAAATTTCAGACTAGTAAATAATATATGTTGTAAATATACTAATATGTTGTACCTGTGCTATTTACTTTTTGTCAGGACTTTTTAAAGCACTTTTTAAATCAATAGTCTCATGCGTTTGTTTTCTGTACTCTATTTTATATAGTCATTTAAGTTTGTATTTTGAAGCCCACAATTATTCTAGTATTTTAAGTAAAAGATTATTATTATTTACACTAACACTAGTCTTTATGCTTTGGGAGGAAAGGAGTAGAAGTTTAGATAAACACCAAGTACCTATTTAACCATCTAAAATGTAAGACACTTTAAATTCAGACATTTTAGAAAAGGGAATATTCAGTGTCTTTGTACAAACACTACAAGGGATATTTTGAAATTTTGAAATGGGTAAATATTTGATTGGCCAAAAAATTCATTCGTGTTTTTCTGTAAGATGTTAACAGAAAAAAACAAAGTTTTTGCCCAATTTTATCTTATAAATATATATAAAGTATTCATAAATAGTTTACAAATTGGTAAATATTTTTCAGATTATATTGTCCAACACCAATACAATCTTGGGAAAAGATAGATAAAATTTATAAAATAACTACTGGTGAACTTAGTAAGTATAACAAATTGATACATACTAGTTATTGTTGACTTTTGTTTCCTAAATATAGAAGGAGAATTAATTACAAGGCTTTCTGAGGGCATTGAGTTATCAAACTATATAAAAACATATGATTTTATGTCTGTGTTCAAATGAATGTGGTATATGAGTTATGCTGTCAGTGACTTTTGCTACAAAATAAGAGCTCAAAACGCACCTCCATTGTTGATTTCATTGAAGTTAGATTATTTGCATTAATTTTGTTTCTAATTTACAAGTACATAAAAAGTTTGCATAGAATACCATTTTTAAAGCTACTTTCATTGGGATTATCCAAATATCTCACTCTTTTACAACATTTGTTTATTTTTCTCTTTTGCTTACAGTTTAATCTTTCAGGTGCCAAGTCCTCTAAAGGCTTACTCATCGGTTGAGAGTTTTGTGTAGTTTCTCTTCTTCTTTTGCAGATTTCTCTTTTCTCAGGATACTCAGGATGAAGTTCTTTTCTCCTTGACTTTTGATTCCTCTTTCTTATTTCAGATGAAGAGGACGCCTCTCCTCCTGTTGCTCTGCCTCCAGGTTAGGATGATTCCAACTCCTTTCCCCACTTTGTAATGCATTATTGACAGACAGTAAAAGTGATGGGTTGACAGAGTTGCTCGATGAGACCAAACTCAGAACAGGGTACCTACCCCCTTCTTGCCAAAGAGGGAAAATGTTGGCTTTAATGGCAATTTTTTTTTTTAACATCAGAAACTTTTTAAAAAGAGGCTTTCTTTGTGAAATAAATAAAAGTATTAACTCTTGGATACAAATTTTAGGGGCAAAAAATGTTTCATCTCCAGCTGTATATTCTTTTCCCTGTTCTTTAGATATGTGGATCTGTAAAACTTTATTCTTGTTTTTTAAATAGGACACATACCTTTTATAGGTGTTTTCAAAGTTGAAGCTCTACTGGTTTTCCATCCAGACCAACGTGTAGTGTCTTTTCTCCCCATCATCAAAGGAGACAGGGCTTGGGGGATCTGAGAAGGTTAAAGCCAGCATTCCATTCTCTCCCCTCCCCCTGTGTCATCCAAATCACACTTTCCTTTCAGGTTTGGGTAGTCGAGCTCTGGAAAGAAAAGATTCAGGTGAGCACACACCGGAAGCAAGGTGTCTCGACCTCATCCTAATATAGTAATCACTAATGACCTCATTTCTTGAAGCTGTATTTGATTCTAATCTTGGTTTTATTCAGTCTGTAGCTTTTATAGCAATCTTTTATTACATTCCTCTGACTAGAAAACTAATGCATTAAGAAACAATTAATTTTGCATGATACACACACACACACACACACACACACACGAATTTAGAAATCTAGCCACATACACCACAGGTTCCTTTGTTTCATTATCACTATCTTTTTAACATTTGGCAAATACATAAAGATGAAGAGACTTTTAAAATCACCATTCCTGGGATGTATTGACATTAGATAATAATTCCTATTTTTATAGAAAGTTACATACACTTAAAAAGAATACTATCAAATGTAACCTGCTGTAGCCACAATTCCGGATGGTTATTTATTCTTTCATTTATCCAACAAGTGTGTTTGAATGCAGACTGATTCTGCTATGGACCTCTTTGTGGGTGGGGCATTTTTGCAGACCCTGTCTGAGATAAAAATGAGCAAAACAGAAAATCCAAGTCCTCACATTTCAAATATTAATGGCCACTCTGCACTATTACAAATATACACAACATAAAACTTTAACATCAACTTGGGTATTTTCTAAAATTGTACAATCACGTGACAACATTGCTTAAATTCGCTGCGAAAATGATGGTCTGTGGATAAGAATACTAAGCATGATTGACACATGGGAACTAAAATAACTCAATCTACATTTCCCCCTTTTCAAGACACATTAACAGGTTGAGTGTTGGCAACCCATGCACTTTTTTTTCCAGTTACTAGTGGCTGAAACTGAACTTCCTTTCATTCAGCTCTCAGAGACAGAAGAACTTTCTACAGTTCTCTCTCCTGCTCTCCTCATTGGACAGCTGATTGATACCTCCTAAGCACCTGGAGTGCAAACTAGAAAATGCAAAATAAGCTTCATTTCCAGGTTGTCTGTCTTCATGGGAAAGCCTCAAAGAGATTATTTCTCTTTCTGTTTTTCTAGTTTTTCCCCCTCTCTTTCAGGACGATCCTAGAGTTCTTGAAACCTGTGCCTGCAGGTCGCGATCTGTTACTTAATTGTCAAACTAAGGCCACATTGTACAACCATCATGGAATTATCTAATCATGCAACAGTGAAGAATCTAGACATATGAGGCCAGGCTTGGTAGTCTGACCTTTCCCACTTGACCTGCAAATTGATCCATCCCGTTAGTCTTTTCCAACTCAGCTGTTGTATAGACAAGGCTTTATAGCCTGTCACCTGGAAAAACACTAAGGCTCTGCTTTCATAGCCTTCTGACAGGTATTTATCAGTTAGGGGATAGGCAGAATTAGGAAACAAAGGAAACTTGGCTGCCAGGAAAGAGTAACAAACTTTCTGAGAAGTTTTGCTATTCCTAGAAATTAGATTCCATCTGGAAGAGACAACCCTTTAAGAATGGGAATCGCTCAGTCTCTACTAATGGCTGTGGGGAGGTAGATGGAAAGAATGATGTTATATTTATCTAGGTTCATTAGACAAAGAGAAGCTTCCGTGTTGACAAGAAAAACAAACCCAGGTAAGTCTGCCTAAAAAGAACCTAGCCCTGAAATGATCCTTTTCCTCCTTTCTGCTCATTAGAATGGTCTATTGGTGAATCACCAGCTGGGGAGGAACAGGACAAGCAGAATGCCAACAGTCAGCTGTCCACCCTATTCGTGGAAAAGCCTCAAGGCGGAAGTGTGAAAGTTGGTGAGTTCCAAGCATTAAATCCTTGTCTTTTTTTTTTTAGATAAAGATGAAATTCAAATAACATAAAATTAAGCATTTAAAAGTGAGTGATTAGTAGCTATTAGTACACTCAACTGTCTAACCAAATATATTCATCACCCCAAAATCCATGGACAGAGGAGGCTGGTGGGCTTACAGTCCTTAGGGTCACAAAGAGTTGGACACAACTGAGTACACACACTCCCCAAAAAGAAACCTTGTATCCTGTACAGGTTTATCCCTCTTTCTCCCTCCCCTAACCCTGGCAACCAATAATCTCTTTGTCTCTATGAATGTCCCTATTCTGGATATTTAATATAAGTGGAATCACACAATAAGATGGAACCTTTTGTGTCTGGTTTCTTTCACTTAGCATAATGTTTTCAAGGTCTATCCAAGTTGTGGCATGAATCAGTGTTTTATTCCTTCTTATGGCTGAAAAATATTCTATTGAGTGACAGCTGTCGTTTCAATAATCTGTAGCACAGAGTGTTGAGTGACTGGACCCTTGCCAGGGTAGGTTTAAATCAGTTTCTTCATCTGTAAAATGGAGATAATACTACCCATGAAGTACTCTGAATAGTCCCTGGTGTATCTTCAAGTGGAAGCCTCAAGGTGGAACTGTGAAAGTTGGTGAGCTGATGTTTGCTGTCATTACAACACATCTCATTCCATAAAATGACTATAAATCTGCACACATGCTGGATCAAGAGTTGCAATGTCTCAGAGGAAGCTGATCAGACAGATGGTTTAATTCTGGAGATATTCATTAAAAAATATTGACTATTCACCTCCTGTTTTAGACATTGTGCTAAACACTGAGTAAAATATGTGAGCACTCAGAATTTACAGACTTAATGGCATGAGCAAACAAGAAGAAATTAAACAAACAATTCATCACAGAAGCCATCGCAAATGCCATGAAGGAAACAAACAAAGTGGTCAGCCAGAGAGTGACCAGGAGGTCCAGGAATTTTAGCTAAATGAATTTTTATAAGGAATATATCATGATCAGAACTAGTCTTTGACACCAAATGTTTTGCAAATGAACACACAGCTGACTACAGTCTAAAATTACTTAAGTCTGGAATATAGAAGCACACTGTATATGAATAGAAATGCTTGCTCTCCTTGTGTTTCTGGAAGACATCAAAATGTTGGACTGGCCACTGGGCTAGAATTTTGATGTCCTTTAGGCCTAATGAGTCAATACAAACAAATAGGAGACATTACCTCAAAAAGATCAGTTTCATTTAGTCATATTCTTATAGTTCCAGTCTTAGCATCATCTTGCCTAATAAAAAGGATGGGAAAAACCCATATATATATATATATATATATATATACATGGTATGTGTGTGTTTTCTCATTTTTTCTTTCATTTTTTCATATTTATGCATACTCATAGAGATATTGTGCATTTGATTTTAGACCACCACAATAAAGTAAATATCATTATAAAGCAAGTCCCAAGAAATTTTTTTCTCCCAGTGCATATGAAAGTTATGTTTACACTATAGTCTACTAAGTATGCAATAGATGGTTGGTTGGACGGTTGGATGGCATCACCAACTCAATGGACAAGAGTTTGAGTAAGCTCTGGGAGTTGGTGATGGACAGGGAAACCTGATGTACTGCAGCCCATGGGATCACAAACAGTTGGACACAACTGAACGACTGAACTGAACTGAGTGTTATATTTAAAAAAACAATGTACTTACCTTCGTTAAAAATGCTTTATTGCTAAAAAATGCTAACCATTATCTGAACCTTCCGTGAGTCATAATCTTTCTGTAATACTAACATCAAAGATTACCGATCACAGATCCCCATACCAAACATAACAATAATGAAGAAGTTTGAAATATTGCCAAAATGGGACACAGAAGCGTGAAGTGAGCAAATGCTATTGGAAAAATGACTTGCTCGATGCAGGGGTGCCACAAACCTTCAATTGGTTTTTTTTAAAAAAGCAATAAATTTGAAGTACAATAAAGCAAAGTGCAATAAAATGAGGTATGCCTGAATAGATTGTTTTATACACATTACATGTGCTTGGATTCCAAATAAAAATTATTTCCACTAATTTCCCCATTGCTCCTTTTCTGCTCCTTAAACCTCAAAAGCAGAAGCAGTTAGAGTATCCTAGAAACTAGGGTGCTCATTAAAAAAGTCAGGGCCCTTCCATTGTTCAATTCCAGCTGTGCCAGTCACATCATAGTAGTCCTGTCTAATTCCTTTTGTGCATACTAAGTTGCTTCAAGTCGTGTCTGACTCTTTGCGACTCCATGGACTGTAGCCCGCCAAGCTCTTCTGTCCATGGAATTCTCCAGACAAGAACACTGGAGAGGGTTGCCATGCCCTCCTCCAGGGATCTTCCTGACCCAGGGATCAAACCTACATCTCCTTTGTCTCCTGCACTGGGTGGCAGGCAGGCTTCTTACCATTAGCGCCACCTGGGAAGCCCCAAATGGCAATTTTAAAACCACAGTCTGAATTGCCTGTGTTTTTTCCCTAGGTGAAAATATCACCTTTATAGCCAAAGTCAAGGCTGAAGATCTTCTCAGAAAGCCCACCGTCAAATGGTTCAAAGGGAAATGGATGGACCTGGCCAGCAAAGCTGGAAAGCACCTCCAGCTGAAGGAAACCTTCGAAAGGCATAGCCGGGTATGACCCTGAGCTCCTGCTGCAGGGACCTGACCGGCTGATTCCTCTGTGTGCGTCAGAGGCCATTTTCAGGTTCCGCTTTGAGGGACTTCAGTTCCAGAAAATCCACTGGAGTTACCATTCCCAGTGTTTATACTCCAGTGTGGTGGCCCTGCTGTGCCCGGGGCTTCAGAGCACTGTGCTGACTCCTCCTGTATTGAGAACATTGTAGCAGAATCCCCAGATGCAGACACGTCTTTAAGCTGATGCTGTGGAACTGGGGAAATAACTGCAATGTGGTGTCCTTTTTTCTGCCAGCAGGGTAGGGCTGAAAGGTGTTCGGATGCATTTCATTGCAGGTGTACACATTCGAGATGCAGATTATCAAAGCCAAAGAGAACTACGCAGGGAACTACAGATGTGAGGTCACCTATAAGGATAAGTTTGACAGCTGCTCATTCGATCTTGAAGTGCATGGTAAGAGAGGCTTCTAGTCTGGATAAGTGTGATGTTTATTTATTTATTTTTTTAATGGAGTGTGAGAGGATAGAGGAGAATAAGGTCATTTATTAGTATGTGATTTTGAAAATGAAGTTTCCTGGAACAAGGATGTCAGGAAATCCAGGTAGAAGGGAGGATTTTCTCTTATAAGGACTAATGTCAGATATGGACATTCTTCATCTCTATGTTCTGTGGACTGCCAAGAGTGAATTTGATAAGAATAAATTAAAGGTATATATGTAGATTAGGGGGAAAAAAGCAATACTTCGATAAGTAAACAAAAGGAAAGTTGACTTGGTAACAAATCAAAAGTGTGACATAGCTTTGTATTTTTCGACAAAGCTGATGCAATTTAAAACCAGAGCATTACAAATGTTATAGGACCTAGGTTTAGGAAGTACTACTGCTCTCTGTAACATGTTACTTGTTCCATGTTTGGGGGTCATGCCTTTGGCCATAGGCACTGTATCACCACTGGGATCCCTCCTGGAATAGGGTAATTAGGAGGATGAAGAATCCAGGAACCATGGTCCATTCACCTTGAATGTGTAGGTGAAGAAGGTCCAGCATTTATGATTCATTGTAATAAATCACAGAAGGGCTGACACAGAAAGAGGGAAAGGCAGATAAGAATCAAAAGGTGGAAATTATGAGAAGGTGAATTTTGCATTCACGTTAGTACTAGCTCTTTCTTTAAAGCCATATAGACACCACAGATGGCTGTGAGAGTCCTAGTCTGAGAATTGTCAAGAGACTGAATGACCATGGGTTGAGTTGCTGTCAAGATTTCAGTATTAAGTGGGACTCTGGTCCTGAGCACTGCTTCTTCACCTGGCCAGGCATCTGAGAATGCTGATTTCTGGGTGCCCATCCTCAATCTGGTGAATCAAAATTTTCAGCAGGGAGATGAAGAAGCTGATAGTGTTTAAACTCCTTGGACGATTCTACTGGGCACACAGGTGGAATGACAACAGGATAGGGGAACTCCTAAAGTCCCATCATTGATTGTGCGGGAGGGAAGATAAGCTCTGATGTCTCAGCAGCTCAGCCCCCAGGAGGAGAGCCACCCCTCCCGGACCCCCTTCACCTGATTCCTTCCCTCTGAAGAATCCCCACAGCCTGGAGAGAAACTGAACACAAAACTGGGTTCTTAATGGGTGTTTATTTTATTGTCTTCTTTCCTTTCAAAGAATCTACTGGGACTACTCCAAACATTGACATCAGATCTGCTTTCAAGAGAAGGTAACTTCAAAAGAGGGATCTAGGTATCTTTTGTAAAATATGAAAGTAAAGGATTTTCAAATACATGTTCCCTTCCTCCACACTCTATATTTCAAATGAGATCAAGTCTTTTCACTAAAGTCAAACATACCGAATATTCAGAAGTTAGTTTTTAAGAGATGCCATAGGCTTAATGCCATATTGTGTATATGCTGATCATTTTTTAGAATATTCTTGATATAGTGAAGCACTCATTTTATAGGTCTCACAGTTGCCTTAGAAAGACATTTTCTTTCCATTCATATGCGGCTTCTTCCTGAATTGCATGATTTTCTGCCAAATGGCCCAGAAAGATATATAATGATACACATCTCATATAGCATCAGTTACGTAATGTCAGAAAACTCACATTGCTTTTTATTTAGGAACCACGTATAGAGCTATTAAACTATATGCCCAGAAAACTACAATTAAGTAGCTCCTTACTAAAGTTAGCACAATTTAAGCATGGGATTATCCTAAATGAAAGACCATTGAGTCTGCTGGAATAAGGAACATTGTAGAAAGGCAAAATATAGATACTTACCTGATTTATTTTGCCGAGGCTGAAAAATCATAAAGTCAAGGAAGAAAAATGAAAAATTTTCTAGTCTGTGAGAAATGTGACTAGTCTCTTCCTGGTATTATTTTCTTCTCTGTACTTTTTACTTATCTAGAATTCTTCCAAAATAGAAATTCATTAATGAGGAAATGTTTTGTTCTTCCTAAGACTGAATCCACATAACAGTTTTGTTGAGTAAGGAAAGTCATCCCAAACTAGTATAAAGCAATGATTTAGCCTTGTTCATAAAAGGCAAAATTTCTTTCTAAATTATGAAGTAATGAACACTGTAATTACTCTTAAAAGATATGTGGTATGTCCTGATCAGTCCATTGTATTTTTTAAAGTCATAACTTTCAAAATCTCTTACCTTCCCTTCACCTCCTGGTTAGCAAACGTATAGATCTCACACTAGGTTTATCCTACGTATGTCTCTTTTAAGAGAGAAAGATGTCATCTACTTAGTTTTGGGCTTATGGGGCCTATTGTGTTTATGTCAATAGGACTTTCCAAATACCTGCTTTAAAGAAATTTTGAGAACACATTATTTGAGTTCAATTCTGATAACTTACGTGTTATACACACTGTTTTTAAACCCGCAGACTCTTTTCTTAGAAAATATAACTAACATTTGTAAAGCGCAGGAAACAAAATCTTCATTAAAAAATTAAACATGTAAGTAACTATGTAGCACCATTTAAATGTCAGCTCATAGCTTCTATTTAGAGTTTATATGAAATCATGAAGGTGGCTGCATGCCTAAATTATGATGCATTTCTCCACAGGAAAACATTTTTAAAAACTCCTAGCAAAGGGCTCAACAATTCCAAGACAAACTTTTGGAAAACACACTTTAAATGGTATAAATAATTAACAAGAAAATGAAAAGCTTATAATCCTTTCCCTTTCAAGAGAAAGGAATGCATCGTTTACAAAGCTCTGCACTAGCTCCATGTTTATGTGATGTTGGTATCACATTACCTGATTCGTTTATTGATGGACACAAAGAGGTTACCTTTGAATATAAGCTTTGTACTTATATACTTGACACTAGTCCGCTTCATCTTCCAAGCCAATCTCTGTATGACTTTAGTAACAGAGATCAGCAAAAGTCCTTTGCTTTTTACACACGGACGTTCCCAGAGCCCCCAACTTGCAAAAACAAAGTACTTTGTGTTGTTTGGCTTAAGCGCATTTGTGTTACTCTGTTTTAACACAAATCCAAGCAGTTTTACATATGCAATCTACAAAAATGTGTCTTCTGAGATTGTAGAGTAACACAAGTTCCTTGTGTTTACTTCTCCACAAGTACATCCTCCCAAATTTAAAATGTCACTTGTGTGAAAAGAAACTGTGTTGATTTAGTCCCATGATTTGTGTGCTAGAACAACATTGCATATACATTATACGTAGAGTGTTTGGGGGAATTGTTGTATATGTGTCTCAGCATTAAACCCAGATTTGCTTTTCTTTTGTTAATGACAGTGGAGAAGGTCAAGATGACGCAGGGGAACTTGACTTTAGTGGTCTCCTGAAACGTAGGTGAGAACCCACTGATGGAGTGAGGTGCTTTGGCCTGGAAATCTTTTAGACACCCATTCATAGAAGTCAAGTTTAAAGTGGATCTTTTTCAAAGATCCTCTCATTTCTTAAGATGTGTTTTGCTTATGAAATATTATAATAGCGTTGACTAAGCGACAGTGAAACAACTGCCTACTAACCTGCTAAATATTTTAGCTGATGCTTTTATTTTCTTTTTAAATGTTTCATGAGTCTTCCCGTATTTTCTTAGTAGAGGATGAGGAAATTTGAAAACTGAGACAGAAGACTTAAATGCCTGAAAACTTCTTATTTCTCTCATGATTTCTATTATTTCAATCATGATCCCTCATCATGATTGAATAAATAAAGCCTCCATTCTCCTGCCTTTGATATTTGACTGAAAAGTCAATTTCAAAATTTTGGTAGAAGTCTCAGCAAATGTATATATTTATGTGTGTGTGTGTATATATATATATATATATATATATACACACCTACTTTAACATATTGATGAATTACTATATTTCATCAAATCTAAGACACCATGCTGATATATAGCTGTATTATAAACCACTAAGCAATGAAAAAAATTGTCCAAATAGCTTATTGTGACATACTGCTGATTATAAGGTACCTCCTTATTTCAAAGATATTTAAAATGCCCCAAGTTTGCATTTTTTGAAGGGATAAAATAGTAGTGAAATGGAGATAAGTGTTTAGTATCATCACTCATGTTTCTTTAACTTTGTACTCTCTGGCAATAAAATTTATAAGTTTTCATTATAGATATTTAGTACACAACAATGTCATAGAATTTCTGCCCTATATATACATATTCGTTTTTTGTTTTTAGTCACTTAGTCGTGTCCAGTTCTGTGCAACCCCATGGACTGTAGCCCACCAGGTTCCTCTGTCTATGGGATTTCCCAGGCGACAACAGTGGGGTGGGTTGCCTTTCCTTCCCCAGGGGATTTTCCCGACCCAGGGCTCAAACCTGCCTCTCGTATGTTAGCAGGTGGATTCTTTACCACTTGGGAAGCCCATGTATGCATACGCATAATCATAAACATGCTATATTATATATGTGTTATATATAAAGATATACATATATAGATAGTTACTATAGCACAGAAGAAATAGAAAGAAAATTACTTTTGCTAGGATGGTGTTCATGTGCCAAATTTGTGAATAAACAGTAAAACTACAACTCTAAATTAATGATATATAATATTGATATTGGACTTCATTTAGTTTTTTAGGTTCACTTCTTATTATTCTTACTGCTTTCTATGTTTACTGAAAATCATAGGTATAGATACGCTTCAAAACAAATTACAAATGGTAATAAATAGGCTTGGGTTCATTCTCAGGTTAGTTCGGTGGCTTTATTCAAACCCCTGTGAATGAAACCTTCACCCCCAGCTCTAAACATTTAGGCTGAGAA
This sequence comes from Oryx dammah, assembly GCF_014754425.2. Lineage (NCBI taxonomy): Eukaryota > Metazoa > Chordata > Mammalia > Artiodactyla > Bovidae > Oryx > Oryx dammah. The sequence continues at coordinate 52,943,505 of NW_024070213.1, read as the reverse complement.
CAGAAACATTAACAGGTGCCATTTATTAATAGCCAAATGGATATTAGCCAATCAATAGACTTTGGCAGTATCAAAAACCATCATTCCTTCTCTGGATACTTCAAATAATCACTAGTCTCAATAATATTTATCCCCCCAAAGTATTTTAAAGCAATAGAATATGAAGTAACCTTAAATGAACTGCACTCTTCCTGTTCTACAAGTGAGAGACCAAAGACCAGAGAAGTTGAGTGACTTCCCCCAAGTCATACAGCTAACTTTAGGGAGGGCAGGGACCTACATACAAGTTTTCTTTTCTGAATCAGCACACTTCCTATGACTCCACATAAGAAACATCACTCTGAATCTGCCTGGGAAGTTGGCACCTTGTACATTTATAACAAGTTAAAACTTTAGGAAGACAAGAGGTTTTGGGTTGTTGTTTTTTTCTGCTGTCATTTACTCAACCAGGAAAATGTTAAATGCTTTCTTTGTGTAGACTATAACACTAGTTGAGGTGAGGAAAAGAAATCCAATGCCTTCCAGCACCTGGTACATGAGAAGATATAAATACATACTCGTGGGAAGAAAAAGGTAGTGGTTAAAAGATGGATTTGAGTCTCAACTTTCCCATTTACTGGACATGACTTTGGTCAAGTGATATGCCCTCTCTGAGACTTGCTTTCCACAACTGTAAATGCAGAGAATAAAAACTACTTGAGTATTATTATGAGACTTAAGTGTAAGAGACCAGATTCATACAGGTGTCAAATAAGTATCCACTTCCCCCCAAAATGTGACATTTTCCCTTGAAGAACTTACATTAGTGTCAACTATTTAATTTGTACTTGCCATCTTCCTCTACAAAGGTTGAATCACGTGCTGATTTTCAGTACTCCCTGAAAGGAGTTCGGGGTGGAGTGCAGAAATGAGGCACTCTGTGCTTGGAAGAAAAACTGGAAGGACAGGTCTTCAGATAGTTATATTCAGAAATTTTCAGGAGCTGGTTTTATGAGCCCAGTTCTCATATCTTTTCATATCTAGAAAGCACTAAAATCCTTCATGATAACAACTATTCCTCATAACTAGCAAAAGCTTCATGAGACTAGCAGAAATCTTCCAGAAAAATATGTGCTTGATTGCTTGTATTCCCCCTTCACCAAAATCACATATATACTGACCTTCCTGACTGCCTCTCTGGAACAGTTTCTCAGAGCTATCTGAGGCGCTGTCTTCCAGGCTGCTGTCCTCATTTTGTTCCAAATAAAACTTAATTCATAGCTCTCACACTGTGCAATTTCTTTAAGTTGACATTAGTAAAGTGACAAAATACACATACACACACATAATCAATCAATAAAAATGGAATAGATTATTAAGTGCCAAGTCTGATTAAAAGGAAAAGGAAACAAAAAAGAATACACTAATTCTATCAGTAGTTTTCAGAGTAAAAGAAATCTAATTAATGGTCAAAATGACGAAAGAAAAAAATTATTAGAAAAAACTGAGCAGTCAACATGTCTCTACTTCTCATTTTCTTTACATCCCCTAATTATGATTTTGACTCATAATTAGATTGTTGTCACCATGAGACTATATTCATTTAATATACTATGTACTAATCCACCAGTATAACTTTGGAAATCATTGTGTTTTCCTACTAATTTGTGAATTGCATGTGTTTTCACTGTAGTAATAACATTTGGTAATAACATTTCTACTCCTCCAAGAGTGTGTGGCAAAATCCTCATGAGAATAAATATCATTACCACCAACATCTTTATACAACGAAATATCTCTCTGCCCTGAACAAAGTTAGCATATTCCAAATAGACATTAGTTAGTCTTTGGGCAGTATCTTGTTATGAGACCTGACCTATATAAATACTTTAAAGTTTTATTCTACATAAAATTTCTATAACAGCTTTGTATTTCACTAGGATTGTTAAGTTATAGGAATTTTGATGTAGATGGAAGTACTGTAAATGTTATATAGGTCTCTGCCAATTCTCGGAAAGGAATCAGTAGTGCCTATAGAAATTTGGATTTTTCTCCCTGCTGAAATTTAATATAGCCATACAGATATGGTCATGTGCAGCCACCATGGTAAGTAAAGATGTGTTCTGAATGAGTTAAGGAAATACTACAGATGGGTGCCTGACCTCATATTCCAGTACAAAATGAGGAATCCATCTCCTTGCAATCTGGGGTTCAACTGAGTAGTGGAGAGGAAAGAAAGGAAGAGGCAAGAGGTTACTTGTGTTTGTATACAAAGCGTGATAGGATTAAGGTTATGGTAGAGTGGGATGTATTTTGGTGTTAATGAAAAAAGGGTGAGGATGATCAGTTTTATGAATCTATCAACAAAACTGATTCAAGAAATCACGCTGAAAATGGTCTTTATTACTTAGTGACTTCCTCATGTAAACATTCACCTATACATCTGGGTATTCTCAGTGTTTGCTTTGTGCCTCTTGTTAGCTCTTTTAATCTGTCTTTATCATTGATATCTTTAAATCTTTTCACCAATGTCAAGAGGATATTTGGAATATGTGGGTAATTCTTCTTGGTTGAGATACAAATGGAACAAAATGTAGAATGGGATAATTTTACAGTGTGGGGATTCAGGCTAATATGACAAAAATAGAGCAATAATAAAGTGGATTGAGGAAAGTCTCACGGGGGAAAAAATGTATATACACAGATATATATTTAATCGCAATTCTCCAAGACGTCCTACAAAATATTTAAATGTTAAATTTGAAATGTAGACTGCTTTCAGGCAATAGATATAATAGACCAGACAAATTATTACTAATATTTCAACTTCAGGACACTTTTCTTAAGCTTTTCAATTTCCCCATGTCATTAGAGGGCCTAGTTACCATTTCAGTGAAATGGAGAGTTGCATCTTGAATCTTTAAGAAGTACATTTTCCTAACGGGGTTTCTAGTCCTTCCCACAAAGGTCGCTGAGGGACCAATGACCCTTCGCTTTCTTCCATTATCCAGATGTGCCTCAACATCATTTACTGTGCAAAAGACTTACATGACAACAGAAATTAGATATGCAGAAGCCATCCTTGCCTAATGCCACCCTAGACTCTAAGTTATGTTTATATTCTCCTACCCTTCCCTATGATTATAACCCAGTATTTCCTCAAGAAATTCTGAAATGGGTATAATTAATATGACAGTACAAACATATGTAACTCATTATTTGCTATCATGATAGCATGCATCTGTTTTCACATTGATGTTTAAGATGTGTTGACCAGTTTTCCTGGAAAAATCATACCCAAACCAGCATTATTCACAGTAAGTAGTCACTAAAATATTTTCAGTTTAACCTTAGTCAATAAAAACAGTCAACTAAACTTAAACTGAATTAGAACTTCTTAGCTAGTTAAGGAAATCAATTTAAATTATATTTAGCATTTGCAACTATGGCTCTTTCCCTGAAGAGTGTTTATTCCTGAGTTTTATTTCACTTTTAGGTTTTAGAATACAGATAAGTGTATGTACTTTAAATCCTATGTATGTGTGGTATACAGTAGTTATATATGTTCTATACGTTCTTTTGCCAGTGGTCAAAATTTAGAGTCATGATTTTGATAATCACACTAAGTTACTATCAGCTTTTTCATGGAACCCTTTATGACTTGCTTTATAGTTTCACATTTATATTTTCATGATTCGAAGCAGTTCCCAAACTGCTTCCAAAGAAGTTCTGGACAGTACTTTAAGATGAAATATGAGAGAATTTTGAGAATTTTCATTCTGACAATTTAGGGAAAAAAAATTATATGTATACACAAAAATCATATGAAAAACAATGAAACCAAAAAAACAGAAACAAAGAACAAATGCTTAGTCACAGTTTCAAATATGTTTTGTATTAAAAAACAGCGCAAAATCGTTAATGTACACATTTACTAACATGGTAGGGAAAATGCTATTTGCAAAATCTGAAGATTTGAAATACTGTTATTTGTACCGTCTCCATGCAGACTTAGGGTATGCACACAAATGAAGGCAGAGAGCATTGTTCTTTCATGGACCAACACCTAAAATCTGGTTCTTAAACCTTATTTCAATATCTAAATCCTAGATGAAAACTGACCTTTTAAGTTTCTCAAAATCTCATCTCCTATTTGGATTTTCAGGTTTAAAATAAGTAAAAATAGCTTAAGGATATTTCCTGAAATCCTTCTATCTCCTTAATACTGTGTTTTTAACTAGAAAAACGAAAGCGTTAATGCAAGTGCATGGATCTGACCTTTGACTGTGCAGAAGTTGCACTGAAACTTCATGCAAAGTAGACTTTCTCCTTGGCTATTTAAATACTCAGGCTTTAAACAGAGCTTTTAGCGCTGAACCAAAAAATCGGTACCATACTCCGACTTTCCTGGTCTTTAAAGGCCAGTGGGCCGCTATTAAACCAGGCAATGGTTCTCCCCGGTTAGGGAGGTGAAGCAGCAGGAGGAACAACCCGAGGTAGACGTGTGGGAGCTGCTGAAGAATGCGAAACCCAGCGAGTACGAGAAAATCGCCTTCCAGTACGGTATCACTGACCTGCGTGGTATGCTCAAGCGGCTCAAGCGCATGCGCAGAGTGGAAAAGAAGAGTGCAGGTGAGGACGTCTGAGCACGCCTAGGGGAAACGATAATTCTCCCCATTTCGTACTGGGTTTATAGGTCGGAGTAGCCGTAGTGGAATTTGCAGGGGTTACGCTTCTCTTGGTTAACTTGGCTTCGGGTGAAATAGTTCACTGCCCCGCAAATCTCCAGCAAAGTAGGTAGTGGACAGCTGCTGAAGGTTTAAGGTAACAAAAGTACATTACAGTGACAAAGTATAATGGAGTAGTAAATATTCCTGTGTTACTGGGAATTTCTCAGCAGCCCCTTTCTCCATCCGCTGCATCTCTCCGTCCCTCAGATTCCTGATTGTTATTTAGGTAGAGTAGATTATGTGTTTGTTTTACTGTTACATTCTTCCACCCATTTGATGCGTCGTGGGGAATTCATGTCTCACACCTGCTAAGGTAAACCTAGTGTTTAAGCATGTCAATATTTGCGCAGGTTTCCACAGTACAAAAACTATGATAAGCTTACTGTTTCAATCAGTCGAAGACATTCCATTTAAGCTCATGAGTCATTGGAAGTATCTCATAAATTCTATGATTAAAAAAACTGTCTGTGAGATAGATATACACAGATAATGCCAATGAAAGTGAAAATAATCATTTTAGGAGAATAAGCATGTCCTTCAAGTACAAATTTCATTTAAATATTTTATATTATACATTGCCCAAAGAATGAAGACAATCATTTTTAAAGCCCCTTCAATAATTCTTTACTTATGTTTCTTCCAAAAGCATATGGACTCTCTTAAAATTTTTAAATCATCTTATTATTTATAAATTGATGCAGATTTCTAAAATATGAGGGATAATTCAAAAGTTTTCTATTTCTTCTTTTTGTCTCAATTTATTCAATTTTAGGTGTTCAGATTGACTATTTAAATTCATATCATATGCATATACATATTAACATAGTTTTGTGTCTTCTCTCTACTAGCTTTTGCAAGAATTCTTGATCCTGCATATCAGGTTGATAAAGGAGGCAGGGTAAGATTTGTCGTGGAACTGGCAGATCCAAAGCTGGAGGTGAAATGGTATAAAAATGGTCAAGAAATTCGACCCAGTACAAAGTAAGTCAAATTTGCAAATAATCAGTAGTAACTGTCTAAATCAAAGAGTAATTTGATTTGATATTCTATGCCTGAAAGTACTTTTTAGTTATATTCGTATGATGCAAAATCATATGAGGGGACGGCAAAAACTTTTTATGTATTTTGGAACCGTTGAAGTATGGTGCTATATAAATTAAACCTTGCCTCATGTTTTAATTATATATAAACTATTTCAAGTACTTGTAATTATGATTTTGTGTCATTGTAGGTTATATGTGATTACTTCAGAGCATTGCCAAACTTCGCCCAATTTTTTAAAAAATTTGAGAAAAATTGAAATATGTATTTGACATACCAGCTTGTAATGGGAATCACACCTTATAAGTAAATAACTTTTGTTCTTCCAGAATAGCATCTAAAGGCTATGTTTTATTATTTTTGACCCTTTTCCCAAATGAAGGAAACAAACTAATCCCTGATATCTGATGGTATTGCTAGGCGATTAGGAAACTACTTTACAGAGATCCTTCTCAGTCTGAGAGATTTTCAACTCCAACATATTTTTTCAAGTTAACAGGAACCATGTGTATATTTATAAAGGGCTTTAATCCTGAAAATCTGTCACTTCTGTGGAACAATTAGGTAGTTTCCAATTTGTTAATGTGGTCCTGCTCTCAGAGTGACTTTGTGATAATAATGTTTATATCTGGTAAAAGTCTCTTGAAGGCAGCCTGAATTTACCAAAAACATAATTTTACCTGGCTATTTCTATCTCGAAAAATGTTGCTTAGTGTTTTGTTCTTGAAGTCTTTGAGAATTTCCCAAGTAAGAACTTTTTCATCTGTTACAAAGCCCTAATATACCCATGCATAATCTAGATCACAGATAATCAAATTATGCAGTCTTCTGGATTTCAGGTTTTTGTTTCCACTTAAGTTCTTTTTCAGTAGATGATAACTACGATATATATGATAATACTAGTTATTAAGCTCATTTAAGATAATATCACATTGTATAGAATTACCATCTATATTAATGATTAAATTCATATTATTGCTTAAATTGTGTAATCATTTATTCACCAAATAAAATGTCACTGGGCTAGCAAGGAATGAATTCAATAAATCAATGAAAAATATAAACTTTCTCTCCCACAATAGAGTAGATGAATTGATCACTTTAAAAAATGTAGAGAGTTAAAAATCTTAGCCTACCGTATTTTCCAACAACAGGTTAAAAATTGTTCATTGGTAAATATGTGAGTACTGATTTTATGTTTGGAATAAAAAATATGTGTGCTAAGTTGCTTCAGTCGTGTCTGACTTTTTGCGACCCTATAGACTGTAGCCTGCCAGGTTCCTCTGTCCATGGGATTCTCCAGGCAAGAATACTGGAGTGAGTTGCCATTCTCCTCTCCAGGGGATTTTCCCAACCCAAGGATCGATCCCGCATCTCTTATGTCTTCTGCACTGGCAGGCATGTTCTTTACTACTAGCGCCACCTAGGAAGCCCAAAAATCATATATAAAAGAAAATAGTGACAAATATTATATGCACATATGCATATGCATATGTATTTAGAGAAGGAAATGGCAACCCACTCCAGTGTTCTTGCCTGGAGAATCCCAGGGACGGGGGAGCCTGGTGGGCTGCCGTCTATGGGGTCGCACAGAGTCGGACATGACTGAAGTGACTTAGCAGCATGCATATGTATTTCATTTTGTGTTATAAAGATAGAAATTGGCTTCATGTTTAATGTTTATTAAACTATGTAAGATATGGCTAATAAATTGCAGATCAAAATGACTATTTCTGACTTTCAGATATTATGGAATTATAAGCCAAATTTGCTGGCAATAAAGAAAAGAATAAAATTAGGTTCACAGACTCTGTTTATCTTCCTCCTATTTAAAACAGATACATCTTTGAACATAAAGGATGTGAAAGAATCATGTTTATCAATAACTGTGTGCTAACAGATGATTCGGAGTATTATGTGACAGCTGGTGATGAGAAATGTTCCACTGAGCTCTTTGTGAGAGGTAAAGTGAAATCTCTAAGATAACCATTGAGAGCCAATGGCTCTCCTCTCGGGGTAATAATCAAAAATGAAAATGGTGAAGTGAGCTCTTGAGCTCCAGAGCAGAGATAGTAGTACCTCTCGAGACGGTTTAGCTTGAGTGTTAGACTGGCTCCGGTTTGAAGCATCTTTGTACTGGTGTTTATTGGGTATCCTAATTAATCTTCAGGTTTGTTGAAGACTAGAAAAGCTGACAGGAGAAAAAAACTGGTGAGTAAAAATGCCTTGTAGTTTTGGCTCATGTAAGCAGTATTTTGCAATTTAATTGCTCTAGTGATAGCTTTTGAAACCCAACAAAGTCTACTGGATAAACATTTCACACATTCAGCTCACCACAAATCACTTTCCCTTAAAACAGCTTTGTTAGTAAAAGTCATCAGTGGTTGGCACAATGATCGCTGAAGACCATCATTTACTAGTGAAAAAGCTGGAGGGTGTCAATGAAGCCATGAAGCATTTATTTTCTTTATGAGGACCTGTATCTGACAGCTTTGTAAACTTGCACATCAACTATACTTCAATTAAAAAAAAAAATTTAAAGACAATTCTATAATCTCTATCATCTGTCTAAAACCATAAGTAGAGAATTTTAGTGTTATATATTTTCCTTCCTCAGAAATGTCTATCTTCTGCTTTCTTATTTGCCCAAAGAAGATTATCTGATACAATTTGTCTGCTCTCTAAAACTATCATTTATTTCCTTTGAAGAGTTCTTGCAAAATTATGTAAAACTTACCCAGGGCTGCCAACTGTTTATTTTGCCATGAAAAGTCATTTAAAAATCCACCTTCTAACTACCACCATCTAACCATCACTCTGTGATCAACCACACTTTCTTATTGTTGGTTTTCCATCTGTGAACAAACCCAAGGTCATGAGCAGATTTGGGGGCATTTAATGATTCTGATTTTCTTTTTTTTTTTTTTTTTCCACAATAGAGCCTCCAGTTATGGTGACCAAACAGCTGGAAGATACAAAAGCTTATTGTGGGGAGAGAGTGGAATTAGAATGTGAAGTGTCTGAAGATGATGCCAATGTAAAATGGTAAATAGATATCCTGAGGTCTGTCCATTTTTAATAAACAAAAAAGTACCTTCATACTTTGGAGAATAGGAAATTGCTTTTACACATATGAAAGGGATCTCAACCTCATTTGTGTTAGTAGAAAATGTAACTAAAACTATCCTAAGATATTGGCTTTTTTCACCTGTGAGACTGAAAAAAAAGATCCAGATATCTATATTGATAAGGATATAAGGAAGTAGGCACTTACTAGTAAATGAATGTTTCAAGGCTCCTCATGTCTATTTGACTCCAAAGCCCATGGGTGCTCTTTCTGATGCGTGCTCTCACTGTGCCATGATGGCAAGTTTTATGGAATAGATGGAGAAACAGTGGAAACAGTGTCAGTCTTTATTTTTTTGTTCTCCAAAATCACTGAAGATGGTGAAGGAAAGTTATGACCAACCTAGATAGCATATTCAAAAGCAGAGACATTACTTTGCCAACAAAGGTCCATCTAGTCAAGGCTATGGTTTTTCCAGTGGTCATGTATGGATGTGAGAGTTGGGCTGTGAAGAAAGCTGAGCGCCAAAGAATTGATGCTTTTGAACTGTGGTGTTGGAGAAGACTCTTGAGAGTCCCTTGGACTGCAAGGAGATCCAACCAGCCCATTCTAAAGGAGATCAGTCCGGAGTGTTCTTTGAAAGGACTGATGCTAAAGCTGAAATTCCAATACTTTGGCCACCTCATGTGAAGAGTTGACTCATCGGAAAAGACTCTGATGCTGGGAGGGATTGGGGGCAGGAGAAGAAGGGGACGACCGAGGATGAGATGGCTGGATGGCATCACCAACCCGATGGACACGAATTTGAGTAAACTCCGGGAGTTGGTGATGGACAGGGAGGCCTGGCATGCTGCGATTCATGGGGTCGCAAAGAGTCAGACACAATTGAGTGACTGAACTGAACTGAATACTTTTTTTATGTTACTCCTAGTCACTTTATTGTTACAGTATCTCAGAAAGATATTTTAGACTGAGAATCACCAAATTACTTGAACATTTCTTAAAAATGAAAAGTGTATTTTGGGGGTCAGATGGGATGTGTTTTTTCAAGTTCACTGGGAGTAACCTGAAAGTAAAAGACTAGAAGATCTGGAATCCTAAAATCTTAATTGAGAGAGTAAATTCTGCAGTAGGAATCACTAGTAATTTGGTTTAGAATAAATTGTTCATTGTAACCTAGAATCATAGCTATCTTTAAAATGTATCAAAATGCTGTTCTTAGTAGTGTGCACCAAGAGCCCAAATAGGTTATATCCACTCTTAGCATCTTTATCTAATTGATCTTAAATGAAAAGAATGGAATTTTTTAAATGTAATTTTCAGATAATACTTGTTACAGTATTCATCTATTGATAGAGACTGATTCATACATTCTTTAATTCAACAAGCAGTTCTTGAGTGTCGGGTGACTACCTCTTGAAGCATTTTTTATAAAACTTAAAAAAAAAATCATCTATTTAACTCAGGTTTAAGAATGGTGAAGAAATCATCCCTGGTCCAAAATCAAGATACCACATTAGAGTTGAAGGCAAAAAGCACATTTTGGTCATAGAAGGAGCAACAAAGGCTGATACTGCAGAATATTCTGTAATGACAACAGGAGGACAGTCATCTGCTAAACTTAGTGTGGACTGTGAGTAAAACTTCCTTGTATGTCTCCCAGCTTGCTTTAGTAATGTGTTGTGTTTGTTAATTCAGCTTTAGAAAAGTTTCAATCTGTTTGACTTCGACCTGTGACAATTTTATATGTGTAAAATTAGATTCCATTCTAGCTGAGTGTCTATATCATATCAATCAGAGTCTCTAAGAACTTACTACTCAGTTTAGTAGAGTACCAGTATTTAGAAGGATCTCTCCACCATGACCCGTCTGTCTTGGGTGGCCCTACAGGGCATGGCTGGAGAGTTCTGACAAAACGTGGTGCACTGGAGAAGGGAATGGCAAACCATTACAGTATTCCTGCCTTGAGACCCATGAACAATATGAAAAGGCAAAAAGATAGGACTCTGAAAGATGACCTCTCCAGGTCAGTAGGTGCTAAATATGCTACTGGAAATCAGTGGAGAAATAACTCCAGAAAAAATGAAGAGACAGAGCCAAAGCAAAAACACCCAGTTGTGGATGTTGGAAGTTGAGGTGATGGAAGTAAAGTCCAACGCTGTAAAGAGTAGTGTTGCATAGGAACCTGGAATGTTAGGCCCATGAATCAAGGCAAATTAGAAGTGCTCAAATAGGAGATGGCAAGAGTGAACATCAACATTTTAGGAATCAGTGAACTAAAATGGACTAGAATGGGTGAATTTAACTCAGATGACCATTATATCTACTACTGTGGGCAAGATTCCCTTAGAAGAAATGGAGTAGCCATCACTGTCAACAAAAGAGTCTGAAATGCAGATATCCTGTTTGCTTAATCCCTAGGTGAATTTGCTATCTATTCAATAAACGTGCAACATTCTATAATTACATTTGGGTTGAGAAGTTACTCAAACTAGTGGGCCTCAATTCAGAAGACTGTAAGAGCTAATTCGCTGATAGGCTTTAGAGGTGTGAGAGAATTCATGGCCTTCCTCAAATGCCCCATGATGGTACTAAGTTCTTAATGGCAGAGCCTGTCCCTTCCAGTTAGCCATGAAAATTAGAATAGCAAACTTCACAAGAAGATTGGTAATAGGTGGAAGGCAAAATCTTGTTCTTATTTCTTAGTCCAGTTGCAATTCATATGACCATTGAATTATTTGGAAGTAATCGCAGTATACTCCTTATGTTTTGTAGAATAATGGTCATTGTAGTGTAATATCAAAAAAGTTTTTTCAACCATAGGCAGTTCCTTACTGATATTTGCATTCCTTTAAGCAATTACAGTTAGTCCTGCTATAACATTAACATATGCATTAAAAAAATTACTATGCTGTACAAAGTCATGCAGTGAAAATCATAGGGCCAATGGGGAATGTGCGTTAAAGACACAACACTCAGTAATTTTTTCAAGGACCCAGTTTTTAAAAAGTGAAATGAGGGACTTCCCTGATGGTCCAGTGGCTGAGACTTCCTACATCCAATGCAGGGGGCACAAGTTCAATCCCTGGTCTAGGAGCCAAATACCTACCTGCTGCATTGTGCAGCCAAAAATAAATAAATAAAATGATAAGAACCTAATAAAAAATCAGCAGCACAGTTTTATACATGTCTAGTAAATACTGCAATGAATATGGCACTTTACCTTGAAAAAGAGCTGATATTTGCTTGTGAAAGTGGGGTTAAAAATATTGCAGCTTGTGATCTATTGGAAGCAGTGGAAGGAGGTTATTTGAAATTGGGAGAGTTGTAGTCTCAGATGTGCATGGCTGTGGCTCATTTAACAGGGTGAACTAAAGTAACTGGTCGATATTTCAGGTGTATGTCTGTGTTCTGCACAATCCTACCTGGCTCAGTTCAACTGGGTGCAGTTTTCTGGATTCTTCTAGTCTTTCTCATGAATAAAATCATGGATAATCAAACATGAAATGTATGTTATGCTCTAATTGCCTTGGAATATTTCAATTGCATTGGAACAAATGCTCATTTTCAAAACAAGCATTATAGTGAAACAGTATCATTGTGAAACAACACCATCTTGGCCTGTCTGAAATTTGGATTTGGCGCTTATAACTATCTATTATTTCTGCAGTAAAACCTCTGAAGATATTGACACCTCTGACTGATCAGACTGTAAACCTTGGGAAAGAAGTCTGCTTGAAGTGTGAAGTGTCTGAGAACATAACAGGAAAATGGACTAAAAATGGCCTACCTGTTCAGGAGAGTGACCGTCTGAAGATTGTTCACAAAGGAAGGTAAACAAGCTAGGGCAATCCCTGAGTGAGGGCTGGTCCCCATATTGGCTTCTTCTACTTCCTAAATTAGATGATTGGTAAGGATGTTTGGAGAGCACTCATAAGGAAAGTATTTGTTTCTGGTGTTTTGCTTCCAAATAGCAAGAATAGGTGATATCTCTGCTGTACATCATGTCATACTTGTGACCTGGTACCTGGACCTTACAGTGAGGTGCTTTGTTATTTTGGAATCCACTGATTGAGTCTTTCCATATAAACATGAACTTAGCAGAATGATACTGAATTCAAGTTGAGGAACTGGTCAAATTAGATTCACTGTTCCTAACTAATAAATGTCACAAGATCTTTCCACTTTTTTTTTTTTCCCGCTAGTGGGAAGGTTGCTTAATATACTAGAATCTAGCAAAGATGCAGGGCAAGTCCAAGAGTTCTTAAACTTGGATCCATGGATTCTTAGGAGACCCATGAACTTCAGGCACCCACTGCCCCAAGTCTTCTGAAATTGTAAGCAGATTCTCTGTATACAAAAATACTTGTTTTTCCTCCAGATTGAGCTGCCATTGTGCCCATCAGATATTCACTGGTGCATGAAGCCAATGAAGTTAAGAACTACTGTCCTTACGCCAATATTTTAAAATAACTATCATTGGAGTAAAACCTTTAAAATTGTGAATCACTATGTTTTATATCAGAAACATAGAATACTGTATATCAACTATGCCTCAGTTTTTTTTTAAGAACTATTACTCTTAGGTTTGCATAAAAAACCAAAGTCAAGGTTATTCTTGGTAATTTCTTGAATCTTAAAGAGTGGCATCAGTGAGGTGTTATCTTCTATTCTTTTCTTAAGCTATGAGATTTTTAAAAGGCAGAAGAGACTCTTGCATAGTATACAGGCTGTATTTGTAGAGATGGTTCCATATAGCCCAAAGTAAATACTGAATGTGGATCAAAAAATAGGCTAATTAAGTATTCACATTATTCTCACTCTCTCTGCAGGCTGCACTAAGCAAGTTAAGATAAAACCATGTGTCTCCTCAGTTTGAGTCTTATACAGTATAAATCTTTGCACAGTCTTAGAGATATGTTTTTCATTTCCTTAGAATCCACAAATTAGTGATAGCCAATGCTCTTGTTGAGGACGAAGGTGATTATGTATTCACACCAGATTCCTATTCTGTTACTTTGCCTGCCAAAGTTCATGTTATTGGTGAGTAGATAAAAGAAATCATTTCAGAGTTGTGTTCTTGTTTTTCTGGTTTTGCTTACCTTGGAATTATATTCAAAATGTGATATTTAAAGAAAAATACATGAATTGGTATTAGTCACTAGGCATAATATTAATAGTTGATTCTTAAGAGGTCCTAACAATGAAATAGTTTTGCAATGTACTGGCATCGACTGCTTTGACTCCTCTTATATCTTTTTTGACTAAGTAAAATATTGGTTATTACTAATGTTTAACACTAGACAAGACCTAACCCATATAATCACATGGAAATAAATGCCTGATAACAAAGGCCATGTTTAATATTCTAGATCCACCTAAGATCAACCTGGATGGTCTTGATGCTGACAATACAGTGACGGTAATTGCAGGAAACAAGCTTCGTCTAGAGATTCCCATCAGTGGGGAACCACCTCCTAAAGCCATTTGGAGTCGAGCAGATAAGGTTTGTTCTACACACACACACACACACACACACACACACACACACACACACACCCTACCCTACTCCCTTCCTTCCATAAGTCAGATGAAAGGAGGCAGCAGATAAATGTATGGCAAAGATATAATTACTTTAGCAAATAAAGATCACTGATTTTTAGGCAAATACAATAACTGTTCATTTGCTTTTCATATTTCTGACTACCTACTATGTGAACATATGCAAATGAATGTTATTATGTGCCGTGAATGAGATTCTATCTTTCCTTCTAATGGGTATCAGAGAATGGAGTGGAAGAGATATAGATAATGAATTACTAAATAAATAAAGTCCCTGTGGATAGTAATGAGTGCTATGAAGATTAAAAAAAAAAAGGTAATATGATTAGTAAGTGACTGCATGGAGCGTCTACAGCCTCTATGAATGACCACAGGGAGCCATTATGTGGATATAAGAGCAAAGAAATTTCCAGGTGTTGTCAATGCAAGAGCAAAGAACAAGAGAACATGTGCTTGACCTTCTGGAGGAATAAAAAGAAAGCCAGTATGGCCAGGACAGAGTGAATAAGGAGAATAATCAATAAGATTGGAGTAGTCAAGTGGAGCCAGCTCAAGTGTGATTCTGTGGCTTCCTATATTAAATGTTTTAGGGGTAGTGAAACTATTCCACATAATACTATAATTATGGATACCTGTCACTATAACATTGACATTATGACCCACATAACCCATATGACATAGGTTTTTCAAAACCCATAAAATGTACAACACCAAGGAAAGTTATGACCAACCTAGATAGCATATTCAAAAGCAGAGACATTACTGTGCCAACAAAGGTCCGTCTAGTCAAGGCTGTGGTTTTTCCAGTGGTCATGTGTGGATGCGAGAGTTGGACTGTGAAGAAAGCTAAGCACCAAAGAACTGATGCTTTTGAACTGTGGTGTTGGAGAAGACTCTTGAGAGTCCCTTGGACTGCAAGGAGATCCAACCAGTCCATTCTAAAGGAGATTAGTCCTGGGTGTTCACTGGAAGGACTGATGCTGAAGCTGAAACTCCAATACTTTGGCTACCTCATGTGTAGAGTTGACTCATTGGAAAAGACCCTGATGCTGGGAGGGATTGGGGGCAGAGGAGAAGGGGACAACAGAGGATGAGATGGCTGGATGGCATCACTGACTCAATGGACATGAGTTTGAGTAAACTCCAGGAATTTGGTGATGGACAGGGAGGCCTGGCGTGCTGTGATTCAGGGGGTTGCAAAGAGTCAGACAGGACTGAACTGAACTGAAGAGTCTATGTAAACAATAGATTTTCAATGATAACCTTGTATCAGTGTAGGTTCATTCATTGTAACAATGTACCTACTCTGGTGGGGGTGTCAATAGTGGGAAAGATTGTGTATGTGTGGAAATAGGGATTATTTGAGAACTCTTTGTACATTTCCATTCAATTTTGCAGGGAACTCAAAGCTGTTCTACAAAAGTAATTTATTTTTTAAGGAAGTTGGAGACTGTTTCCTCCTTTTCTATTTTCTTGAGAGAAAAAAAAAGAGATTTGTTAAGCTATGAGACAACTTTAAGAAGTCAAATCTATGTGTAATTGGAATCCCCAAAGAGTAGGACATAAAAATATATAAAGAATTAATGGCCCCAAATTTTTCAAATTGATAAAGACTATAAAATCTCAGATCCAAGAAATTCAATAAAACCCAAGCACAAGGAACATTAAGAAATTTACACTATCATAATGAAATTGCTCAAAACCTGTGGTTAAGAAAACAATCTTAAAAGGAGACAGAGAAAAAGTTCACATTAAATGTATAGGAACAAAGACGAGGATGACAGCTAATCTCTCTGGAAGCAAAGCAAGTGAGAAGACAGAGGATCAACATTTAAAGGGGGAAAAAACTGTCAGCTAGAATTCTATACTCAGTAGAAATAATTTTCAGAAACAAAGGCAAAATAAAGTTATTTTCAAATATGCAAAAGCTGAAAGAAGTCATCTCCAGAAGACTTGCAGTATAAGAAATGCTTAAAGAAGTCCTTAAGTCAAAATGAAGGGATACTGGTCTTCCCTGGTGGCCCAGTGGTAAAGAGTCCTGCCCGCCATCGCAGGAGACATGGGTTCCATCCCTGATCTGGGAATATCCCACATGCCACAGCGCTACTAAGCCCATCCGCCACAACTACTGAGGCCCATGCCCTAGAACCCATGTTCCACAGCAAGAGAAGCCACTGCAATGAGAAGTCCACACCCTGCAACTAAAGGGTAGCCTCCATCACCACAAATAGAGAAAAAGCTCGAGCAGCAATGAAGACTCAGCGGAGGTAAAAATAAATAAATATTAGACTGAAAAAGGAAGTGATACCAAAAGACGAAAGCATTTCCTCAAAGGAACTAAGAGTGCGAGAAATGGTACCTACATGGGTAAACATTTAAGAATTTTTTCTGATTATTTAAATCTTAAAAGATAATTGGTTGTTTAAACAAAAATAATAATTATGCACTGTGGAGCTTTAAACATTAGAGTAAGTAAAGTTTATGACGATGAAAACATAAGACCAGGAGGGGAGAAACAGAAGTAAGGATTAGAAGGAGTGAAATGGATGTATGCTGTTGTAAGCTTCTTTTGCTAAACATCTAATATTATAACACCACATGAAAGTAGACTATACGATAAACCCTAAAGGAACCACTAAAATAA
This sequence comes from Oryx dammah, assembly GCF_014754425.2. NCBI lineage: Eukaryota > Metazoa > Chordata > Mammalia > Artiodactyla > Bovidae > Oryx > Oryx dammah. Next base: position 52,926,482 of record NW_024070213.1, on the reverse strand, counting down.
TAAAACAAACAGTTATAGCTAATAGGCCAACACAGAACATAAAATGGAATCATGGAACCATATTTAATGAATCTGAAAGAAGGCAAAAAAAAAAAAAAAAAAAGAGAGGCAGAAAGAACAAAGGGGACAAATAAAAAAACAGCTACCAAGATAACAGAATCACAAAGAAAAACGGTTAAGTTGGAGATTTTAATACTTTTTGCTCCATAGTTGATAGAACAAGAAGACAGGCAATCAGTGAAGATATACAAGGTTTAAGAAATACGATCCACCATCTTGATGTAGTTGACATTTATAGAACACTCCATTAAACAAAGCAGAATGGGCATTATTTTAAAATGCACAGGAAAATTTACCAAAATAGACCATAAACAAGTCTCAATAATTTTAAAAGACTCAGGTCATGCAAGCTATATTCTTTGACCACAATAGAACTAATTAGAAAATAGTAACAGAAAGATTTGTAATATTTCTAAATATTTAGAAGCTAAGTAGCTTCTTTAAAAGGAAAAGAAAAAACATAACTCATGGATCAAAGAAGAAATTACAAGGAAAATCAGAAAATATTTATGTGGTCAGTTGCTTCTAACTGTTTGCCAGGCTCCTCTGTCCATGGAATTTTCCAGGCAAGAATACTGGAGCAGGTTGCCATTTCTTATTCCAGAAAATATTTATGAACACACTACATACCAGAATTTGTGAAATATGACTAAATCAATACTGAACATCCCTATTAAAGAAACATCCCTATTAAAACACCCACATCTATTAAAGAAATGGAATTTGTAGTTTAAAATCTTTCACAAAAAAAATTTCACATATAGATGGCTTTATTGGATAGTTCCACCAAATGTTTAATAAAGAAATAATATAAATTTAATATAAACTTCTAGAAAAAGTTGAAGAAAAGAAGATAGGAATATTTCCCAACACATCCTTGAAGGCTAGTATATTCTTAAAGCAAAACCAGAAAAAGACATTATGGAAAGAGAAAACTACAAATCAGTATCACTCTTGAACATAGGACAAAAATAATTCTAAACAGAATTTAGCAAAGCAAATCCGAAAGTACATAAAAGGAACAATATGTTATATCCACAGGTGGCTTATCCCTGGAATGCAAAGGTGGGTTTAGCATTTAAAAATAAATATAATTCACCATATTAACAAACCAGGGAAAGAATGTGATCATCTCAATAGACACAGAAAAACATTTGACAAAATTAAACACTCATTTCTAGTAAAAAAGCAAACCAGAACATGAAAGGAACTTCCTCAACACGACGAAAGACATCCTTGAAAATCCTACAACAATCCTATCATCCTACATAATGGTGAAAGATAGAATGCTTTTCCTCTAAGAGCAGAAAGAAGAGAAAGATGTTCACTCTTACCACTTCTATTCAACATTGCACTGAAAGTTATAGCCAGGGAAATCAAACAAGAAAAAGAAATAAAAGACATTTTTGGAAAGAAACAAGTAGAAGTGTCTTTATTTACAGTTGACATAATCATTGATGTATTGGTTTGGCCAAAAATTTCATTCAGGATTTTCCATAAAAATCCAATATAAGCCACACACACAAAAAAAAAACCTGCTAGTACAAATAGTCATGGTAGCCTTATTTGTAATATTCAAAAGCTGAGAAAAATGCAGATTCCATCAATGAGTGAATGGATAAATAAAATTCATACCAGGGAATAATAGTAATAAAAAGGAATGGATTAGTGATATAGTGCAGTAACTTGGATGAGTCTCAAAATAATTATGCCGAGTGAAAGAAACTACCATTTTAAGAAGCCATTAAAAAAAAACCTGACAATACCAAATAATGGCAAGGATATGGAACAATGGAAGTCTCATTCATTGCTGGTCGGAATGCAAAATGGTACATCCGGTTTGGAAAAGAGTTTGATAGTTTTTTAATATAAAGTTAAGCATATACTTTCATACAACTAAAAGCTATTCCTAGGTATTTTTCCCAAAGAAACGAAACACATGTTCACATAAAAACCTGTTCAGGAATGTTTATAGCAGATTTATTTATAATTGTCAAAACCTGGAAACGACTCAAAAACTCAGTTGTATAAGGATATAGTTTGTACATACATAAACAAACTGCACATGGAATGTGCAATGGAAAACTGCACAGTAATTAAAAGGAATGTGCTCATAATACATACAGCAAAATGGAGCAATCTAAAAAACTTCACTTGAAATGTTTGACTCCATTTATTTGACATTCTGGAAAAGAGGAAACTAAAGTGGCAAATAACAGACCAGTGATTTCCAGAGACCAGGGTTTAGTGGGTTGAATGCCAGGGAGTGTGGGGACACTATGGGAGGTGATGGAAATAGTCTGTATCTTGATTATGGTACTGGTTACAGAATCACAGAAATTTGTCAAAATTCATGGACTATATATCTAAAAGCTATGAATTTTAATCTATGTAAATTATAGCACAATGAACAAAATAAAATATGGAAATATGAAATGGATAATATAACACTGCCCTAAGTAAATCATTTTTCTTTCCACATTAAAAAAAAAAAAGAGCAGAACATCTTTTACAATCTTAAGGTAAGAATTTGGCTAAAATGAGGATATTTTGTTTTATCATAAAATAAGAATCATGAAAGCCACTTCAAATATTCTTACTGTTGTCACAATCTCATGTTACTGAAGATTTGTAAGTCCTAATCCAGACCCTAAAGAGCAGAAGTGACAGTAGTTAGTGGCAAATTACCCAGGTTCTGAACTGCCTGCACCTTCTCCACTTTTCCTCTTTGTGTATTGGCTGCCCGTTGTTGCATGGAAGGTATGACCTGGGAATCAGAAAGATGTAATGTCACTTTAAATTTCTGGTGTGAGAAAGAAGGAAGGGCAGAAATGAAGGAAAATAAGGGGAAAAGGGGAGAAGGAGAAAAGGAAGAAAATATAATAGACGTCTCAGCTTCCCTCTGTCTTTCCTTTAGGAATTAGATGTTCATTCTTTCGTGTCCTACCAGAAGGGAAAAATCAAATTGGGAAATTGCCACTGTGTCCTTCTTCAACCCCTTTCAGTATTTAAAAATTTTCAAGACATTTAGAGAAATGAACAAATCATTATTTAGTTTCTGATATGAGCTTAAATATTTCTAGTTTAGTGTACAAAGAAATTCTTCTCCTAGAATGACAGTTTTGTGCTTATATTTTTGGTCCTCCAACTTTCTCTTTTTAAGGAGTTAACTGATAGTGAACTTGGGAGTCAAATCCCAGTTCTACCACTTCTTAGCCATGCAGCCTTGGGCCATAAGTTTCTGATGTGTAAAATGGGATGACAGTGTTTGTCCTTAGAGCTGGTTGAGGATAAAACTAGGAACATGCATTTCAGGCATTAGCACCATTTCCAGCTTAAGTGCCCAGGCACTCTGGAGGTGTCCTTATTGTTTGCACAGATCATACCACATTGCGTTTCCTTTCTCCCTAGGCTATTATGGAGGGCAGCGGCCGGATAAGAGCTGAAAATTACCCTGACAGCACCACTCTTGTTATTGACATAGCAGAAAAAGATGATTCTGGTGTTTACCACATAAATCTGAAAAATGAAGCCGGGGAAGCACATGCAAGCATCAAGATTAAAGTTGTGGGTAAGTCCTCAAGTCAACAAACTTCTAGGATCAAGCTGATGTGCTTAGATCCTAGGTAGACTTTCTGAGCTCTTGAGTGTCTCAGCTTTTCTGGGTAGCTGACAAAGAAACTCGCACTATAGCTGTACTTTATAAACCACTGCCTTTCTTTCTCTGTCTTTGCCACTTCTTTATATGTCTTTTTCTTTTCTTTCTCTTGTCTTTTTGCCCCTTCTCTTCTCATCTCTTTTCTTGCCTAGAGGACTAGTTGCAAGAAGGAATAGCTAAAGTTAGGCTTTGGGGTTGCTGACCAAGTTCTCTGCTGTCCCACTCCCTTTCAGCGTCTTCCACAGTCACTGGCACACAATTGTTAAATAATTTCCGGCATCACATTCATTGTAGAGTGCCGAGGCAGTGCAAGCGCAGGTTGGAAAAGAATTTCCAGAGCTTTTCAGAAGGGAGTGAGTTTATTAAGAACAAAGAGCAGAGATTATGCTGCTGCTGCTGAGTCACTTCAGTCATGTCCTACTCTGTGTGACCCCATAGACGGCAGCCCACCAGGCTCCCCCGTCCCTGGGATTCTCCAGGCAAGAACACTGGAGTGGGTTGCCATTTCCTTCTCCAATACATGAAAGTGAAAAGTGAAAGTGAAGTCGTTCAGTCGTGTCCAACTCCTAGAGACCCCATGGACTGCAGCCTACCAGGCTCCTCTGTCCATGGGATTTTCCAGGCAAGAGTACTGGAGTGGGGAGCTGAAGGCACTGCAAATGCAGCGGGCTAACCTCCTGCCATACCAGCGAGAGTCAATGCTTTTTATGGGTTAGTAGCCAATTTTTATAGCCTCAAGAAAAAGCAAGTTCCTGCTGGACGGTTGGCATTAGGTGATTGGTTAGGGCGCCATAGGGTGACTACCAGGGTGGGCACTTTTGCTTCATTTGGGATCAGGAAGTCTGCTGATAATTAAAGATCAGGGTGGCTTTTGGCAATGTTTACAAAGCGGCTGAATCAGTTCCAGAGGTGACCTTGGTTCTGGGCTCCACTTCTGTGGCCTTAGTGCAAGGCCTAGCACCTGTGGCCTTGGGGCAGGACTCCGCATAGAGGAATAAGACCTGCCTTGGTTCTTAGATGACTTTCTAAATACTTTTTTCCAGACCCCAAAACCAAGTGAAATGAGTCTAGCAGATTACTGATAGACCAAGATCTCATGATTTCTTCATTTCATTTTAGTTTTCCCTCAAGAAACATATTTCAAGTTGATCCAAAGCAAAGGTCACTTTATTACATATTGAACTATAGAAGACATGGTAACTTGACATTTAAAAAAAATTATTTATTTGGCTGTGTCGGGTCTTTGTTGCTGCATGCCACATCTTCGTTGCATCTTGCAAGATCTTTCGTTGTGGTTGGATGGACTCTCTCGTTGTGACATGTGGACTCAGTAGTTGCAGCACACAGGCTTAGTTTCTCCTAGGACTGTGGGATCTTAGCTCCCTGACCAGGAATCGAACCTGTATCTCCTGCATTGCTAAGTGGATTCTTAAGCACTAGACCACCAGGGAATCCCTAACTTGCCATTTTTGACTTGGATTTCTACCAGTCAACATCTTGAACCTTCCAACTGATGTAAAATGTACAATAATTAGTCCTTGATTTAGTTCTGCTGGAAGTTCACTTTATAGTTAAGAAACAAAATCCCATCCAATATTTAGGCAATAATTTAATTTCTTAGTCACCATTTTCAAGACAAACAACAAGTCTTGGATTTCATGCGGTCCTATAATGTGACACCAGCTTAGAGGATTTGGAAACGTCATTTGTATTTGTATTGGGCTCACCTTCCCTGATTCCATAGGGAACAGGACCTTACGCCTAAACTAGTTAGCCAGTGCATTTCAGTAAACATGGAAAAATAATCAGAAATAGCATTGCTTCTGTGATTATTACCCCAAAACATACTTCCCAGTGAACACTTTTCTTTGTGCTTTTGGTCAATGTTATTTTATTCTACTCTATTTGTTTGTATGTTACAGACATCCCTGATCCTCCAGTGGCACCAAACGTGACAGATGTGGGAGACGATTGGTGCGTCATGACCTGGGAGCCTCCTCTCTACGATGGCGGGTCCCCGATCTTAGGTAAACTGCATGTTGGTTCATCTGTGGAAAAGCCAGTGGAGTTGATGTGCTCTTTATGCGTATTAGCACAAAACACATTTTAAAATACTGAATTTAGAAGAAAATCTTTAAATATCCATTCAAATTAAAATATAGTGGGGGATGTCCTTTAAGTAAGTACTTGAGATTTAAATAGCTCCTATGAATATCATCTGATTTCCTGTCCTCTTTTTTTTGACATTTCTATTCAGTATCTAATTTTGAAACAATCATAAGTCTAACTTTGTTCTGGTCAGTAAATGCCCAGTTCCAGAGAATTATGTCTATGAAGCAGTTTCATTTAGGGTTAAATACTTAGAAGAATTTGCTTCCCCCATGGAACAAGAACATTTTTCTACTTGCTAATAATGAAACTTACAAAACTGGTTATTTCCCCCTTCTTACGTACATTGCTGGGACTCATAGTCACTGTACTAATTTATATGGCCTACATATCTGTGGTCTACTTTTTCCTCTTCTCTTCCTAGCACCGCTTTAACTTTTTAGTGTTTTTATTTTTGTCTATATCCCATGATGTTAATATTTGTATTCCTTATAATCCCTCTCAAACAACTGATGGAATAAGAAGAGTTGAAAATACATGTATGACTTGTTCACTTAGAGTACTGAGAATTTAAGAAATTTTTGAGAATTCTAATATCTGACAAAGTTTAATTTTAGAGGCCAAAGAAAAACCTGTTTTCATTTTGTGTCCCCTTCAGGGTATTTCATTGAGAGGAAAAAGAAACAAAGCTCCAGATGGATGAGGCTGAATTTCGATCTCTGCAAAGAAACAATCTTTGAGCCCAAGAAGATGATTGAAGGTGTGGCCTACGAGGTCCGCATCTTTGCTGTCAATGCTGTTGGCATCTCTAAGCCCAGTATGCCCTCCAAGCCTTTTGTTCCACTGGGTGAGTCAAGAGAGATGTGTCTTGGTCATGAAAATCATTGCCCCAGGTTGTGACTGCTGTCTTCTGACTTCTAACTAAACCAGACCTAGAAGCTTCTCGGAGTGGTGCCAGAGCAAGAAACGAGAAATTGTTAGGGACAATTGTCTAAGAAATTACAAACAATGTGGTAGAGTTGAATGCCTTCATAATGTAGGCCCGGGAATTTATTACTGGAATTCCAAAGACAGCTGTGGGTGGCTCTGTTGCCCCTCCTCACTGGAAACATAGTTGAGCCTGTTGACACATGACTACCCTCATTTGACCTTTTGAAAGTGTAAGCCAGCACCTTAGTATAGACACTATAACCAAAACAAATTGAGATCTATTCAACCAAGCACACTTGGAAGCTAGTCTCTTTGCTTTACAATTACACTTGAAATGTTATCTATGAACCAAGAAAGTCAATTCAGTAAAGGCAAAGAAGGAAATAAAATGTCTCTGCCATCTTATGGTAGAGAAATGTAATTTTCAAGAAGAGTTTGCACTTGAAAATTAAGAAGTTTTGGAAAATTTACACTAGATCATTAGATCTCAAACTTTGACTTTTTTCAAATGCCTTGGGCCTCCCAGAATCCCACGCCAACCTCCCAAGTAGAGGGCAAGTGTGGCAGCATTTCTAAAATATTGTTCATGCCTGGCAAATCTTTGCCATATACACAGCGTATACTCAAGAAGTCTTCACTGAATTTTATTAAGATGTGGGGGCTTCTGTGTGCATTTTTATTTGTATCCTAGTTCATTTTACCACAGTTCCTGTGCCATAATTCTGTAGTAATAGTTTCTACTTTTTCTGTCTTTTTTATCTTTAAAGCTGTAACCAGCCCTCCTACGCTTCTGACCGTTGACTCTGTAACTGACACCACAGTCACAATGAAGTGGCGGCCCCCAGACCAGATTGGCGCAGCAGGTTTAGATGGCTATGTGCTAGAGTATTGCTTTGAAGGAAGTAAGTACAACTCATAATTCAAACAAATATCGGCATCAATAGGTGAGATATGCCCCCCCTTTCTTTTGTTTCTGTCTTGGGAATTTTTCTCCTGCCTACTGAAAATGACAAGCCAAAGGTCATCCTTCTGTGATGGAAAAGAATTCAGCCCTTCATTGGTATTAATCATTTGAGATCTCCAAAATATCCAGATGGGCTCCCAGATCTGACCACACGATATATCTAGGACATAGGAGGAGGAATTCTAACCAAACTTCAGGGATCCCTTCTTCTTGAATTGGTGGAAGTAAAATGTGCCAAAGCAAAATAAAAGTCTAGTTAGGATAAAGCAAATTGGAAATGCTAAACTCTATACTGAGCAGAGGTCAGTTATCAACAGAGCTACCTATTTCTAGGTAAGGAGAGATTATATATTTGACTATCTGGTGATCAATTCCTGCCTTCTTACAGGAAAAAAAAAAAAAAAGAAGAAGAATCAAGGAAAACTTTCAGTGTTTTAAAGAATCAGTAAAGAATCTTACACCAGAGGGTGTGAGAAATAGATTTGACAAATGGCAGTAATTTGTTTCAGGACATGAGTGTATAAAATGTTAATGGTTTAATGGTTTACATTTAGGAGGTAAATAGAAACTGGCAAAAAAAAAAAAAAAACCTCTTGCTAATAGAAATAATAAAAAATAAAAAATGACACAAGATAATATGGGCCAGAGTATATCTAAAACCAAAAAAAAAGTACAGTTCACTAAAAGCCTCTTGTATTTTTTGATTTCCTACTTGTCTTGATTTGGAGATGGGTGAATAAAACTGCCCTAGCTCTAAACTCAGGCTCATTCTAGATGATGGTAGGTAAACAGTCCACCAGGGAAGTTTGTTCAAATCTCGACAAATGAGAGGCCAAGATGGCCTCTAAGAAAATTCTTCGGACCTGCAACTTTAACATGACTCTTATATGAATGAAAGAGAGACTCCAGAGCACATTTGAGAAAACAGGAGTGTGAACAGAAGGAAAACGTCTATGAAGAAGAAACTTCTTTGAAGAGCAGACTGATGAAAAAGAAGCCCCAGGCCTCTGGATGGGAGCACCTATGGAAATAACCTGAGTTGGTCGGGAGGGTAGAAGAGAAAGGGGAAATAAAGAATCTTGGTAACACTCCATTCCATTCACATGCACTCACTCACAGAGCACTGTGCTTGATTTTTCCAGGGCTTAGAAATCCACTAACCAAAACAACAACGGGGGGAATTAGAAAACAGTTCCCAGAGTTATCCCAGTGTGGGAGGGGGCGTTGTCACTCAGGCAACAGATAAAATCTTGAGCACTTCAGACTATGGTTTATTCCCATTCCATTCCCCTCCACCTGTTTGGAACACCCCCCAAGCCCTCCTCTCTGCTATTTATACTGCCCTGCTGGCAGAATTTCCCAGTCTTCTATGTGATGGGGCTGCTGAATGTGAACCTTTTGTGTATGTATGAAACAGAGCAAATTCTTTACTCTTTTCTTTCTGATAGGTTTAAAAAGTGAGAAGATACAGCAAAATGATAGATGGCTGTCATTTTGATGTTACCCACCTTAGATAAAATACAACGAAGTGTATTTTACTTAATTTTGTGTGTGGTCTGTGTAGATATATATGTATACCCCCATACATATATATATGTACACAGTCATTATTACGTATATATTTTGCCACGTAACGTGTTGGAATTAGCTTTCTATGGAAGTTCTTTCATAACGTGTATATCTTTCTTCTTGCAGTCTTTTCTTACTTCCTTTCTGTGGCTGCCCTATTCTCCATTCTCTTTTAATGGCTGTTGTCCTCCAGACTAATTTCTGTAGTGTTTGATGCTTTTAGATACGTCAGGTTTTATTCTGTAAGAGAATTCTTTCTTCTATAAGATCGTGTGTTGGTTTGGACTCTGTCTTTCTCTTGGTTTTTATTTTATTTTGTAATGCCTGCACCATTTTACTCTTCATTTTCTTCCTTCTCCCTGGTTCTTTTTCTTCCTGAAAACTTTTCCTCATGTATCAAATAACTTTCACATTCCTTTCCCAACCCCTGGACACCAATTTCTTTCTCTGTTTCCCTCAAGTAGTTCCAACATGAAAAGCTGTTTTTGTTTCTCTCTGATCTTTCTTTGTCCTGTTTCCTCTTGAAATTTTCTTCTTTCCTAGTTCTTCACTCGTTCATGCATGTTTTCTCAGTCTCCTGTTTCACGTTCTCATCGATTATCTCTTCATTATGAAATATCAACACGGTAGCTCCCAAACCAACCATTGAATTCAAGGTGTTTCTCTTTTTCAAAGTCCTGAGTAATTTGTATCATTCACATGCCCTCCTAGCCACCAAGATATTCTGGCTTGCTGCTCCTTCTCCCTAATACTCTAGAAGGGTTGAAATAAGAGAAAGAAGAATCCCCATCCCCCTGCTCCCTTCCTGATAACCTAGATGGTCATCATTCCAAACCATTGGGGGAACACCCACAACCCCTCTGTGAGCCAGGAGCATCCTCCACCTGTGTGGAATGCAGGAACCCTGGATAGTTTAATTTGTTTGCTAGACCAAGAGCTTGTTGTCATGACAACCAGGGGCTGCCTCCTGGGCTGCGAGGGCAGTTTTTATTTTCATGGAGAACACTTCCAATTCCTGGTAAGACAGGGCTGCCCTTATCTCAAGCGCCCTCACTCCCACTCCCAGACTCTGATGTGTGAGCCCCACAGTGGGAGAACTACGTTCCCTGAGGACCCACCGGACCCTCCCCAGCTGAAGTGGCAAGGACAAGAGCAAGGGGAGGCTGTTCCACTGCAGACTGCTCCCCTATGGAGTCTAGGACCTCTTCCGCTTCTGTCTTCGGGGTCTTGCTTTGTTCTTTTCTACTTCTTGCTCCCAGAGTTGGAGGTGTCCCAGCCTCCTTTCTCCTCCTCTTCTCTGTGGCAGATGCCTCAGGACAAAAAAAAAAAACCCACAGTCTGGACAGAGCAGGCTGTGCCCCTCCTGAGGAATTCCCCTCTCCTCTAACGTGTTTGGTCTCTTCCGTCACTGTTCTGAAGACAAATATCTTTGCATACTTTGCACACTTTACTAACAGAGAATGCTGACTACTGATACAATATTCTTCTGGTGTGAAAGTGGGTGTCTTTAATTAATTTTAATGACGGATTCTCAAAGGTACATCAGCAAAACAGTCTGATGAAAATGGGGAGGCTGCATATGATCTACCAGGTAAAGTATTCTCTGAAAGCTCTCAAAGTTTCTTACTGTATGATAAAGTTTCTGGGAATGTTCCAAGACCGAGCATGAAGTACACCCACACACAAAAAGCCCTTAGAGATGGAGGGGGAGGGTGGGCCATGAGTTAAGAAGGTGGGAACTGAGCCTTCTTCTTTCTTGCTTTTCCCCCGTGGGCATAATAATGCATGTAAACTTTTAGAACTTGAAATGTTTGTAAAACCTGGATGCTGGGTTTAAATTTTCTTGATGTTATAGACAAAGCTACCAAAAACATTTTAAAAAATCAGAACTTTTGACTGAAGTGAAAGGTTATGCTAGTTCTTTATGAGGTCTTGGCTCCGGAGCTGTGTTTCCTCTTTACTGTGGATACAGGCTTTTTTTTCTTCATAATTGGGGGCATAATCCTACTTCCCATGGGCTTCCCTGGTGACAGATGGTAAAGAATCCACCTGCAATGCAGGACACCTGGGTTCGATCTTTGGGTTGGGAAGATCCCCTGGAGGAGAGAATGGCTACCCATTCCAGTGTTCTTGCCTGGAGAATTCCGTGGACAGAGAAGCCTGGCAGGCTACGGTCCATGGGGTGGCAAAGAGTCAGACACAACTGAGCAACTTTCACTTCACTTCACTTCATTTCACATCACTTTACTCCAGACTTCCCATGGCCATATTATTGTCTTACAGTTATAAGCCTGCCAGGATAAAATGGAGAGACCATATGACTATAAAGGTCAGTGTCTCATTCATAAGAATAGCGTTTTCCTTTTACCCTGAACTTTAATGTATATTGATGGATAAATATCACAGTTATATCAATTGTAAAAAATGTATACTGTAAAACCAAATTGGAATAAGTTACTACAAAATTCCTGGAACAGTCACTATCATTCAGGATACCCTAGTATCGTGTATAAGAGATTTTTTAGAAATAGCAGAATCTAACTATCATTCCTGATTTTTACCTTAGCCATTCTAGGCCATTTTTCATTTAAATATGATAAAAGCCCAGCCATGTAGTCTAATTTCAAAGCAAAGTCATATTCCCTCAAAATGATTTAATTTAGAGTAAAATACTAATTTGGAGTCAATTGTTTAACAAGATGATTTCTTTCACTCACTATTATTTTTCTTTTCTTTTTTTTCCTTAATGGATTTCAGCTGACGACTGGATAGTCGCAAATACGGAACTGATCGACAAGACCAAGTTCACCATCACGGGTCTGCCAACGGATTCAAGGATCTTTGTGCGTGTGAAGGCTGTGAATGCCGCCGGTGCCAGCGAGCCCAAGTACTACTCTCAGCCCATCCTTGTGAAGGAAGTCATAGGTAGGTCGCAACGCTTTCGAAATTTTGTCTCCATGTTTTTTTAACTGCTTTCTTTCCGAAACCCTCCTCTCTTGTTGTCACTCCTTTGATATTTTATTAATATCTCCTGGGAGTTAGAAATGAACAAAACAGCCCTTTATAGGCAGTGTGGGAGGTCAATTCCCAGTTTTTAACCTAGTATTAGGACCAGATAAGTACACCAGGTTGCATGAGCCAAATCTGATTGGGCTGCCTTTTTATAATGGAGAGAGAGAAAGGGGGAAGAAACAGTTCAAACAATCTGTATGGCAGCAACAATGGCTCCAATGAGTCTGTGAGGTCAAAATCATTTTCATATTTCTTTTCCCTTTTCAATGTCTGACATTTGCACTGGTGGTGCAAAAGCAATGGTGTGTAAAACTGCTGGTGCCTTAGCACAGATCATATTCGTGCCCCCAAATTGTCTGGTCAGTCTTTTCTTCCTTACGACCATGCACTCCCAATTAAAATAAACGGGCCTTAGAGTGTTCTTGATGAGGCATAAAAGTCATTAATAATCATTTTATATGATTATTTAAAAGATTAATAATAAAAAATTAATCATTTTTAAACCTTGGTTCTTGAGTACACTTTTTCCCTATATATGTGACAGTGAAATGCAAAGTATATGTCAAGATTTTATGCTATGTACCCTAGTACAATTGTTGTCTCTAGGGAAAAGTATTTCTGCAACTGAGTTAAGAGCCTAAACTAGTGCCCTATTCCAGGAAACTCCATTCTTCCTTGAAAGAATGACAGAGTGACAAACTCTGGCTAGTCAAGTTTGGGTATTTGGCAGATATTTTCTAGAAAATGAATGGAGTGAACCTGTAACTTCAAGGAAAACAATTTACAGTATTTGTTGTCAATTTGTCCATGAAAAAATTTAATCTTCGAAGCAAAAATTAGAATTTTGGAAAACTGGTATCTACCATCATTGACATGACAGCTTTCTAATACTTAAAAATCTTTTCTGATAAAGTAGGTGGTTATACTAGCAAATGCAATTTTTTGATACTGAATAATGAATGCAGTGTTTCAAAATTTGAATGATCCGCATAATCCAGTGAAGCTATATTTTCCAAAAGACTAATGCAAGTTTAAAAATCGTGCCTGGGTAAGATACATTCAAAATGAAAGGTAGATCAATGGACTTTAATGTAACAGAATATGAAAAGCTCATAGATGGTTTTAGATTCCACACTGTAGCTAACCCTTAAAGTGACGTGGCTCAGTCGTGTCCAACTCTTTGCAACCCCATGGACTGTAGCCCACCACGCTTCTCTGTCCATGGGATTTTTCCAGGCAAGAGTACTGGAGTGGGTTGCCATTTCCTTCTCCAGGGGATCTTCCCGACCCAGGGATTGAACCCGGGTCTCCCGCATTGTAGGCAGACGCTTTACTGTCCGAGCCACCAGGAAGTAGCTAACCCTTAAGAAATTACAATTCATGTTTTAGTGTAGAATCAAAAAGGAATACCCACAATTGTCTGAAAAATTTATTAAAATATTCTGTGTGAAGCCAAATTTTCTTCAAGTACTTCAAGCAAAACAACATACTGTAATAGATTAAAAGTCAGACAATAAAGAGATTTGCCAAAACAGAAAATAATGCCACTCATATCACAAATTTTTGTTAATGTAAATATGGTTGTTTTCATTAAAATGATATTTATGTTGTTATTTTTCAAGTAAGTATATAAATATTTCAAAATATATTGGTTTTAATTTCTAATATGGTTAATATGATAGATACAGCCTATATAAACAAAAGCTTTGTAGGACCTTCCTTTGATTGTTTTTAAGAGTATAATGGGATACAGAGATGAAAAAGTTTGAGCATCACTGCTCTAGGGCAAAGAATATTGGAAAGTGGTTGAGCATCTAGATCTGGATTGTGTTGAGCCAGACTTATGGTGTGACTGCCTGTAACCTTTTGGGAAGTTAGGGGATGGATGGGTGGAAAAAAGTGTGAAGAATGCAAATTTTCTTAGCTGATTCTGGAGACAGACTATGAAAGCTGAGTTCTGTTTCTTTCATTTATTGACTATGTGGTTTCAGGCAAGGGACTTGCTTTTCCTGAGCCTTAATTTCTTCATCTGCAAAACAGAGACAATAATCAGACTTACCACCTCAAGAACTTGTGAGGGCTGAATGAATTAATCCCTGTTATTTGCTTAATGAAATGCTTGCCACACAATAAGCTCTTGGTATATGCTTGCTTTTATTATGATGATGGTTTAGTGTGCTATGGAACCTCGCTGAGTCTCTTTTTCCTTAACTCTGTGAAGTTAGGGAGTTAGAGGATCCCTCAAGTTCTCTTCCAGCTGGAGCATTCAGTAATCACCACTACTACCATCATCATCATCTCCTGAGTTTATTGAGCACTTACTATTCTCAGCCAGTATGCTAAATGCTTTATCTAGATGACCTTATTTAATCCTCACAACAATCCTGTGAATTAGATCTTGTGGAGTAGGCTGAGACCAGATCTACTGTCTGATCTAGAACTCAAACCCAGATCTCTCTGACACTGCAGTCTGTGTGTCTAAGCAAAGCATAGATACTAGAGGCTGACTCCAGGTTGTAATCCTGGCTGTGTCACCTTGGGCAAGTGACTTAAACCCTTGTTGGCTTTAGTTTCTTTATTATAAAGCAAAAAGAATACCTTTGCCATAAAGGTAGCTGTGAGGTTTAAGTTGGTCCCTTCATGAAAAGCATTAACTATTCCATACTGAGCCCTCAAATGATATTGAGCCCACTTCATCCCTGTGAGCCATGAGCCTCAATTTTCTTCTGCCTTTGATAGGTTTATATCCACATGTCCTAATACCTTTGTGGTGTTTAATGAATATCAACATTCAGTGGGTTAGTGCTACATGTTACATACTTCACCATAGCCATAGAGGGAGAAAGTTACCATCAAGTTCTAACATAATTACAAAACAATAAGTGCTAGGTACTAAAGCTTTAAAAATTTTTAAATTATTAAAAAAATTTTATTGGAGTATAATTGGTTTACAATGTTGTGTTAGTTTCAGCTGGACAAAGCAATTTTTTTTTTTTTTAATTTTCTGGTGAGAAAAAGAAGGTCAGTCCTACCAGCTAATGTGGTGACTATAGATCTTTTATCGAATGTTTGTTGGAGAATACACTCACTGTTAGAAACTATGAAAAATATATATAAGGCCCTAGGAGAAACTTTAGTGTTTGCTTTCAGTTAGTTCGGTTCAGTCACTCAGTCGTGTCTGACTCTTTGTGACCCCATGGACTGCAGCACGCCAGGCCTCCCTGTCTATCACCAATTCCCGGAGTTTATTCAAACTCATGTCCATTGAGTCAGTGATGCCATCTAACCATCTCATCCTCTGTCATCCCTTTCTCCTCCTGCCTTCAATCTTTCCCAGCATCAGGGTCTTTTCAAATGAGTCAGTTCTTCGCATCAGGTGGCCAAAGTATTGGAGTTTCAGCTTTAGCATCAGTCTTTCCAATGAACACTCAGGACTGATTTCCTTTAGGATGGACTGGTTGGATCTCCTTGCAGTCCAAGGGACTCTCAAGAGTCCTCTCCAACACTACAGTTCAAAAGCATCAATTCTTCGGCACTCAGCTTTCTTTATAGTCCAAGTCTCACATAATAAAAATAGGAAGTTGCAGAAAATGAAAGAGGTCAAGGGTAAATTTTGTTGAGTTAAACTGTTAAAACATCTCTTCTTGAAGGTAACATTTGGAACCAAAGTTACCATATATAATCTATTAGTGGCCCATCTAAGATTTTACTGCAGAGACATAAGCACAGGGAAATCCTGATGAGTATATGCCAGGTATGCTTATGTAAGGATGCTTCCAGTGTATGGTACTAACTACAAAATTATGCTTTTCTACTCTATCTCAGAGGCTCCAAAGATTCGCATCCCAAGGCACCTGAAGCAAACCTATATCCGCAGAGTTGGAGAAGCCATCAATCTGGTTATTCCTTTCCAGGTAATAATTCAGGGTTGTTTACTTTCTCTTTACATGCTGGGGTGTTTAAGGAGTAAAAGGAGATACTTCAGCATTTACGTTATTCATGATTCAATTTCCTCAGAGGAAAAGTAGGAAATGATGGACCAGATTTGGAGAATGACTAAACAATCTCCTGCTGTAGAAGTACAGAAGTCTATAAAACTGTCATAGATTTTCCAAATGAGACTTTGTCTTGTCCGAAGCTCAATGACTGTAGTAGTGGGCCAGAGAGCAAATACCAAGGAGACACCAAACAAGAAATGCTCAAAGATCTCTCTGGTTCTATCCATCTGTAAAAATGATCTTCCTTTTAAGGGAAGTTATTGCTGTAACACATGTGCTTGCTTCCCACAGTTATCCCAAACCACACTCAAATCACCCAGGTTCCAATGAGGGATAACTGAAATTTGAAATTTTGAAGTCACCAATTGAAGTATATGAATATTGTTAAATCATTGCTCCTGAAGAAGAATCTGTTGTTTATAAGTTTAACCAGGTTTTGCATACAATAATCATTTTTGCACTCTCTCTCTCGCACACATACACACACACACTGCACCATTACCTCCTTACTCATTTGATTCCTTTTATGCATTAGACAATGCTGTTCAATAGAACTTTCTGTGATGATAGACATATTCTGTAAATGCAATGTCCAATATGGTAGCCAGTAGCCAGATGAGGCTATTAACTTAAAAAGAGCAGCTAGGAACTAGGGTGATGGAGGAATTTTTAATTTTCCTTAATTTTATTTAGTTTTAGCTTAAATGGTCACATTTAGCTTGTGGCTGTTATATCAGACAGCCTTAGAACTAAAATTTAGGTCTCTGCACACATTTGAACACACACATACACCCACAGCTGTTTCAAACTCAGGCTTCCGTGAAAATTAACCTAAAGGGACAGCCAGTTCAGGCCATTCTCATTGCACTTGGGGCCCAGCCTTAGAAGTCATCTTCTATATGGAACGTGAAGTCAGAACGGAAGTCAAGGAGGAAGTGAGTGTAAACATGGCAGAGGAGGAAGGAGATGGCTTGGCAAGATTCCTCCCACTTCTCTCCTTCCTCAGCCTTAAATAAAACTAGGAGTTTGCACAAGGCAGGCACCCAGGACCCTGCTCTGCACCAGGACTGAATTAACCCTCTAGTCTCCACACCATGTTGACAACTGGGGCTAATCCCAGTTCTGGATCTTGTAGGGGGAGGCAGTGGATTCAGCTTCTGCCACTGGGTGCTGGGGAGGAAAGAGCATGAGAACAGGGGCCTCATGTGTATGGCATCCCTAGGGGCTGGTCATCTACCAGGAGAGGGATGGTGAGACTCGTATGTCATGCCTGTTTATTTATGTAGCCTCTGGAGTTCTGAGACCTCATGTGAGCCCCATGTGAGAGGCAGGAACGGCAGATTTCCTTACCCACTTTGAGAAAGGAAGGAACTGATATTCAGAGAAGTTAAGTGATTTGCCCAAAGTCACACAGCAAGAAAATAGTAGTGCCATGAATAGTGTGTATGTCTCCAGACACTAAATCCAGTGCTTTTTTCACTTCATGTTTTATCAGAGAACTCAATTTTTTCCCCTAGTAGTTAATAATAAATTGCAGTTTAAGGAAATGAGACCTGGAACTACTTTCCCATCTTTACCAATATTGTTAAACTTCCTACTAGCACATCTGAGCACCCTGTCCATTTTTTCAAGGCCTGTGGGCAGGGGTTTGATATGTGTCTCTCACGTTCCTGAACAGAACCTATCAACAAGCTATATTAGGATCCCTCGGGAAGGTTGTGCCTTACCAGACACTTGGTTGTTATCTGTGGGTTGAGCCTGGAGGCTCAGGAATCCTACGAAGTTCCTTTGTAATGTAAACTGAAACTCACATCCTCGAATGACATTATAATTACCAAAGTCTGCTCTTAAAAATAGTTTCAGCTGTTATCAGAGAGAGAATTACAGACAAATCTAAAACGAGCAACACTTTACAGTGGAATAATAATCATTAACATGGAGATGATCAATGAAACACTTAGGCAGTGTGCAGAAGCTTAGAACTTCAGTCTTGGTGACCACAATGTGAGATAGGTACTACTCTCATTCCATTTTACAGATTAGGAAACTGAAGCAGAGAGTTTAAGTAACTTGCCCAAAGTCACATAGCTCTCAAGCAGCAGAGTCGGGATCCAAATACAGATTTTGGGGCCTCGGGGCCTATGTTCTGAACCATTAGGCTGGGATGTACACGACTTGGAGCTGAAGACACCTGGCTGGAAGATCAGGTTCCAGCACTTAAGTTGCAAGGCCTTATGCAAGTCATTTGATACCTTTATCCAAAAATAAATAAATGAAGATAATGATACTGTGAAATGAAGATTAAAGGAAGTTATAAATATCATGTACCTAACAGTGCCTTGCATACCCAATGCAATTGATGGGCAATAGTGAATATTAAATTACTGCTGTAACTGCCCAGCATCAGACAGTTTTCCAATCTTGCCAATGATAGGGTAAGCCACTGACCATTTTTTTAATGCTGAGAAAATCTGGAGACAATCTGATCCCCCTCCACCTCACTTTTTGTCTTCTTTTTTAAGGGAAAACCAAGACCAGAATTAATTTGGACAAAGGATGGTGCACCTATCGATAAGAATCAGATCAACATTCGCAACTCTGAGACTGATACAATCGTATTTATCAGAAAAGCAGAGAGGAGCCATTCTGGGAAATATGATCTGCAGGTCAAAGTGGAAAAATTTGTGGAAACTGCGTCCATCGATATCCGGGTTGTTGGTAGGTTTGGAGGGAGAAACTAGAATATTCTATGCAGTATGGAGACAAATCGTCCTTGTCAATAAGGAGTCAGAATTTCTGTTAGGTTGGCTCTACAAAAAATTCCTTTTTTTAGAATTAAGAAAAAAGATAAATGAGTAAAATTGGTTAGCTTGTTAGAGTAACTTTTCACTGATTAAAAGGACTAATCATGAGAAACTTAGGGCAGATATATTAAATAAAATTAATGTATGTACTTTCTAGTGAAAACCCTCTGTACTGTTTGACAATCTAGGTCTCTCTTACTCTGTTTCTTAACTCTTTGATGATAAAACTACTTCTTGTGTTGAATTCTTGCATTAAGAAAACATTATAGATTTTAGATTTGTTCTACAAGAAAACGTAGATATAACATGTTTCTTACTTCATTTAAAATTGGCTAATAGTAAAGTTAATGCAGATGCACCTTCGATCCCTGGCTCGTGAAGATCCCCCGGAGGAGGACATGGCAACCCACTGCAATATTCTTTCCTGGAGAACCTTGTGTACAGAGGAGCCTGATGGGCTACAGCCCATAGGGTCACAAGGAGCCAGCCGTGACTGGAGTGATTTAGCACAAAGTTAATGGAGAATGAAAGATTTTTATTAAATGTAAGAAAGGTGTACCTAAACAGAGTTAAACAATTAAAGACTGAACTGTGGTTGGTCGTGCAGGGCTAGTTAGCTATTTACCTGTCCAGATAAGGTTAGTTCTTGCTTCTTTCCACAGTCAGGGTAATAGAGAAAGGATTTCTTATAAATAGACTCTTCTTGCTTGAATTGTTCTATAATTTTTGCAGTGTCAAGAAATGAATTTAGGGGCAGAGTTAGGAGAATCCTTGTCTCCAATCATTTTTATTAGTACAGTTTAGCAAATGTGCTAGAACAACAGGTTTTCTAACCAAAGGAGCAACTTCCTATGGCAAGCCTTCCCTTAGGTGAAAGGTCATGTCTTTTAAACTAAACATTCTTTTCCCACTGACTAAATTGTCTTGATTTTTGTTAAGTAGAAGAGAGTATGGAGGATGCTGTGTGTGCCCTTGGGTCTGGCCTGGCTCCATTTTAATGGAAGCTCTTGTAGTTGGATCTGGAAGAGGCTTACCCTCTGAAACTTGGGGAAGGACTTTTTAATTTTTCCTACTTTGACATGTAGTTACTTTACCAGGTAGTTAAAAGTGCCTGGCACGTCACTCACACATTCAGAGTGTAAATAGTAACAATGATTATCCTACTTACTTTTTTTAGCCCCAAATTTATGTTTCTGCCATGGCCATAAAAATCTAGCAATGCCATTGATTCTTGGGGAGCAAGTGTTTGAAAAGTCAGCGCCAATTCTGAAGACGAAGCAGATGAGTGCACATGGAAGGTTGAACTTAGAGAAGCCGGCTGTCTGTAGGTCAAGTGGGTGAAAACAGGAGGTCAAAGACTGTGCTTGTTGAGGCTTGCCATTGGTAATTGTGGAAAGAAAGCAGGGATTGTCACTGTGGTTTCCTTCCTGGAGCCCATGAAGACTGCTTGTTAAATGTTGATTAAAAGAGAAAAACATGACCAGGAAACACTCTGATATTTACTCTTTTCAGTCTGACATTTCATGTAAAAATAACTATAGGGAATATGGGAAGGAAGTTCAGCTCACTGGTGGCTCAGTGTTAAGAATCCCCGTGCAATGCAAGAGATACAGGTTTGATTCCTGGGTTAGGAAGATCCTCTGGAGAAGGAAATGGTAAATACTTGCTCCAGTATGCTTGACTGGGATATTCCATGGACAGAGGCTATAGTCCATCGAGTTACAAAAGAGCTGGAGATGACTTAGCAACTAAAAACAAACAGAAATAACTATGATTGCATTTTAATACCTGAAGAATATTTCAGGACAGAAAGGATCATGCTTGTACTGCAGAGGATAACAGATATGAAATTTCCCTAAAAAAAATGAAGAAATTATGTCTTAAAAGACATATTATTATTGTCTTTCCTTGCACTTCTGTGCAAGGTGTTTTTTTTTTTTTTTAGGGGGCCTCAAAGGAAAAAAAAAAGCTTAGTTTTCTTAACTTTTGGCCTTTCTGAACGTTACTGCCATTTACTAGAAGGTCAGAGGTCACAGAAATTCATGATGCAGAAATAAAGTGAAGAAAGACTTTACTTCCTCATGAATGCATTTTACTTCCATAAAATGGAAACACTTGATAAATACCGATGAATCTTAAAGGGAGAGATGGCAGAGGAAGCATGTCTTCCTCACTGCCATTAAAGATGCCTTTTTAGTACAGCAGGAAATCCCTCTCACAGGCTGTGGATTTGGGGCCTTTCACAGCCCAGGTAGACTCTAAGATTTCAAGTCTAGTGTCAGCTTACCATTCATCGCCAGTCATCGGCCCCTGGAGGATGGTTAATGAGGTTTGAAGGTTCATTTAAGTTTTCTTTACAAAAACTTTTTCTTTCCATGAAGATGAAAGTCAAGCATTTGCAGATAAGCTAAGCTGGAGTGCATTGCACTTCTCTGGAGAAGAAGAATACAGAAGAATTGTGGGTGGAAATATGGGAAGGAAGTTCAGTTCAGTCACTCAGTCGTGTCCGACTCTTTTTGTGACCCCATGAACTGCAGCACACCAGGCTTCCCTGTCCATCACCAGCTCCTGGAGCTTGCTCAAACTCATGTCCATCAAGTCAGTGATGCCATCCAGCCATCTCATCCTCTGTCATCCCCTTCTCTTCCTGCCTTCAGTCTTTCCCAGCATCAGAGTCTTTTCCAATGAGTCAGTTCTTTGCATCAGGTGGCCAGAGTATTGAAGTTTCAGCTTCAGCATCAGTCCTTTCAATGAACATTCAGGACTGATTTCCTTTCAGGTTGACTGGTTTGATCTCCTTGCAGTCCAAGGGACTCTCAAGACTCTTCTCCAACACCACAGTTCAAAAGCATCCATTCTTCGGTGCTCAGCCTTCTTTATAGTCCAACTCTCACATCCATACATGACCACTGGAAAAACCATAGCTTTGGCAAGACAGACCTTTGTTGGCAAAGTAACATCTCTGCTTTTTAATATGCTATCTAGGTTGGTCATAGCTTTTCTTCCAAGGAGCAAGCGTCTTTTAATTTCATGGCTGCAGTCACCATCTGCAGTGACTTTGGAGCCCCCCAAAATAAAATCTGTCACTGTTTCCATTGTTTCCCCATCTATTTGCCATGAAGTGATGGGAGCAGATGGCATGATCTCAGTTTTCTGAATGTTGAGTTTTAAGCCAACTTTTTCACTCTCCTCTTTCACTTTCATCGGGAGGCTTTTTAGTTCTTCGCTTTCTGCCATAAGAGTGGTGACATCTGACTAACTGAGGTTATTGATGTTTCTCCTGGCAATCTTGATTCCAGCTTCTGCTTCATCCAGCCCGGCATTTCGCATGATGTAATCTGCGTGTAAGTTAAATAAGCAGGTGGCAATATAAAGCCTTGATATACTCCTTTCCCAATTTGGAACCACTCTGTTGTTCCATGTCCAGTTCTAACTGTTGCTTCTTGACCTGCATACAGATTTCCCAGGAGGCAGTTCAGGTGGACTGGTATTCCCATCTCTTGAAGAATTTTCTACAGTTTGTTGTGATCCACACAGTCAAAGGCTTTGGTGTAGTAAATAAAGCAGAAATAGATGTTTTTCTGGAATACTTTTTCTACAATCCAACAAATGTTGGCGATTTGATCTCTGGTTCCTCTGTTTTTTCTAAACCCAGCTTGAATATCTGGAACTTCATGGTTCACATACTATTGAAGCCTAGCTTGGAGAATTTTGAGCATTACATTGCTAGCGTGTGAGATGAGTGCAATTGTGCAGTAGTTTGAGCATTCTTTGGCATTGCCTTTCTTTGGGATTGGAGTGAAAACTGACCTTTTCCAGTCCTGTGGCCACTGCTGAAGTTTCCAAATTTGCTGGCATATTGAGTGCAGCATTTTCACAGCATCATCTTTTAGGCTTTGAAATAGCTCAACTGGAATTCTATCACCTCCACTAACTTTGTTTGTAGTAATGCTTCCTAAGGTCCACTTGACTTCACATTCCAGAATGTCTGGCTCTAGGTGAGTGATCACACCATCATGGTTATCTGGGTCATGAAGATCTTTTTTGTATAGTTCTTCTGTGTATTCTTGCCACCTCTTCTTAATATCTTCTGCTTCTGTTAGGTCCATACCATTTCTGTCCTTTATTCTGCCCATCTTTGCATGAAATGCTCCCATGGTATCTCTAATTTTCTCAAAGAGATCTCTAGTCTTTCCCATTCTATTGTTTTCCTCTATTTCTTTGCATTGATCCCTGAGGAAGGCTTTCTTATCTCTCCTTGCTATTCTCTGGGTTGGGAAGGAAAGGACATTTTAAATATCCTCCTACAACAAGGTCTAGATTAGGGGGAAAGTGACCTCACAGTGACACCATGAATTTATCCTACAGACCGTCCAGGTCCACCCCAACTTGTGAAGATCGAGGATGTCTGGGGAGAGAATGTTGCTCTATCATGGACCCCACCAAGGGATGATGGAAATACTGCCATTACAGGGTACACGATCCAGAAGGCTGATAAGAAGAGCATGGTAAGGTCTGGCTTTCTCTGATACAGCAGCAGCAAAATCATAGTTCATCAGAAGTTAAGGGGGAGGCATGAAGTCCTCTTTGGTGAGGAACTCACGAGGATCATGGCGAAGTGACATGGCACAGTGGGAAAGGTAAGGCCTTAGGAGCCATGGAGAGTTAGACTTGAATTTCCACCTAAGACCACATATACATGAACAGTCACTTGACCTCTTTGATTTCCATTTCCCTCATATGTAAAATAAAGACAGTGAACTTTACCTTGCTTGTTTATCAAGAGGCTAAGACAATAGAATGCTCAACAGAATTCACTAAATTTATTTATTCAGCAAATATTTACTCACTCTGAATTCTGGCTCAAATTTGCACCCATGCAACTTCTTTCTCTTTGTAAAATAATTGTTGGATACCATAGACTGATGTCTAAAAAAAAAAAAAAAAAAAGATACTAGTTAGAAAAGAAAGAATAGCATATGCAAAGGTCCTGAGGAGGGAAAAAGCTTAGAGTATTCAAGAAGCAAATCAACTGGAATATGAATTATTACCTATGCTTTATAAATGAGGATATTAAGGCTCAAAAGATTAAATGAATTGCTGGAAATCACCAGATTTTAAATGTTAAAACATAGGTCTTTTTGACAGAATCAATCCACTACACTCACTACACCCACCATTCCCCTGCCTGTAAGTTGGTGAATGAATAAATGAATGTTTTACCTAGAATGTCACAGAGCCACTATCTATTCTCATAGGAAGAGTAGAACATCATACTGAATGATATTGACAGGAAGTCTTTAGGCATTTATATTAATAGATTTCAGTAAGAACTTAGTTTGTAAGGTTACACTGGATTAATAGAAGGGGAGAGGAATGAAAAGAGCAGCCTAAGTAACAGGAATGGATTTCAAGGTTTTCCTTTTCATAAACTATTTCTATCCTGTCTTTCCCCACACTCTTGGGTGGGTGCTACATGACAAAATAAGACTTGGCATTTAAAGAAACATCTTTTAGCCAAACCTGGACAGCTTGAGAGCTAGATCAATGGGTGACTTTGCAAGGAAAGTATTGAATATTCTGGATTTCCTTAGCAAAAAGGGCTCTTCCCTGGACCTTTGTCTGGGTACTGGTAGTGCCCCCAGGGGTACTGCATTTCCTCCAGAGCCCTATCCCTACCACACTGCCCAGCATTTGTCTTCTTAGATATCTAGTCAAGTCCAGGTGAGCCAGGATTTTGCTGCTGCTTCACATGTCTTAGCTCTGCCTGCTGGCAGGGGAGGAACCCAACACCGCACCATTGTGTTTCTGGTGCATTTCAGCAGACCTGCAGACCTGAAAATGCTCACTGTGCCCAGTGCACTTCCCAGGAGCTCACCACACCACTGTCTCACTGTGTCTACAGATGCTGTTTTTCACTTAAGTTCCTGTAGTCCTTTATACCTTCCATAAACATTGTTTTCATGATGTATGCCAGGACATTCATGTATTCATTCATTTCCTATTTGTTGAGTGCTGTTCTAGCTGCTGGATCAAAACCATATAGACAACTCATGCTCTTGGAGCACTCATAGTATAAGCAAAAAGAAAGGCATAAACCAAATGTTAAAAAATATATAAATGTTGGAATAAAGGTGTGCATAAAGTGCTTTGGAAATTAAGGAGGACATAACTACAGTTGCTGGGTGTCTTTAAAATAGAGGTCAGAGGCCCTAAACATTGCAAGAAAAATCCTTTTCCTTTAAGATTTTTTTGGTCAGGAAATGTATTTTCTCAATTAGTGGTACTAAATATATGTAGTACAATGTGGTTTTTTACTAGTGGCAAGATAAACTTTGAAGCCACTTTATTTCTTGACATGGTGAAGGAAAAGTTTTTTTTTTTAAAAAAAGAAAGAATAACATAACTTTAACTCAAGTATTCAGTTTTGTGCATGCTATCCACTATACACCAGGTATTGTGATAAGGCACTGGAGATACAAGGGGTGAGAAGAAAAGTACATTTTTAACCATCACTGTACATTCATTGCAATGGGGAAAGTAGTGAAAAAGCAAGTAAAATAGTAAGTACATGATACATTTAAGGTAACAAGTGCTGTGAAGAAAACTAAGCCAGGTCAAGGTGAAAGACTATGACCAAAGTGGAGTGGTGGGAGGGTAAACAGTTAGGGAGGAGGTAATAATTAATAATTGAACAAAGAATTAAAAGAACCTATGATAATGATAGTAGGCAAATTGATTGGGTGATGTTTTCTCTCGTGATTTAGCATCAGTATGACTCTGCTTGGGAAGGGAGCTTTATCATGGAACGTATACCAGCATTAATGTCCCAGGAAGGGAGGCATTTATATGGATTTTCAAAAGAGACACTCGTTACGTCCAGGCAATACATGCTTTTCTTCAAATGGTTAAAGCAGATGTACAATGTATGTTTAATAGGCCACAAAACAGGCTGTTCTAGTTAGCATAAATTTTAAGTTAAACCACATATAAGCCAGAATGACATCCTCACAGCTCATTATGTGAAAGTTTCTTTCATCATCATCTCGGGTAAATGAATCTAATGTGTAAATGAATATTAAATTACATAATCAGGTATAAATCAATTATAAAGTATTAAATTAAATATATATTTCTGTTACCCTCAATATAAAAATTAGTGCTTTTTTTTCCTTTTAGTTAATGAAACATCCCTGTTATTTATTCTAATTAACAGTTGAAATAGCTGTGTATTTTGAAGTGATTTTCCTTAAATTATCTTCGTTTGTTTTTTAGGAGTGGTTCACTGTTATTGAGCATTATCACCGAACCAGTGCCACCATTACTGAACTGGTCATTGGAAACGAGTATTACTTCCGGGTCTTTGCTGAAAACATGTGTGGCCTCAGTGAAGATGCAACAATGACAAAAGAGAGTGCCGTGATTGCCAAGGATGGTGAGTTGGGAGTGGGCTGGACATCTGTGAACCTAGTTTTAAGTGATGAGACAGAGAAGACAGAAAGAAAAAGAGATGTGGCAAAATGAATAAGAAATCATAAACACCCACTCAAAACTGTGGTAGGAATGTCCAATTGAAATTTTAATCTTACACGTAAAATATCTTAAGGAAAACTGTACTATATTTTTTAACATACATAATTTCATTCATTCCAACATCTGGACAGTGGGTCTCTCAATGACTAACATCACAGGGATAGGAAAAAGTTGCCATTTACTTCTAGAGCTCGGGTTATTCTATTCCTGGACACCTTCGAGGATGCTACTTATGAGAGCCATTTTGTAATGAAAGGAGAGGTTGGATTCCACCCCTGTCATTTCATTTCCTCATAAATCACATCCTTCCAGCCTTTCCTCATTACATTCAGGTTAAAACACATTGTTGAGCAAGACACCCAGACACTGAATTCTTCCCAATATTTATTTGGGTTCCAGATGGCTCTATGGCTTTCTGTCCCGTGTGAGATTGGTTGTAATTGGTACCTTCCCAAATGAATGCCTTTGTTCATGTTTTTACATGTTTTTCTAAGCTCAGAGGGGCTTCCCAGGTTGCACAGTGGTAAAAGAATCCAGTTGCCAATGCACGAGATGCCAGAGACTTGGGTTCGATCCCTGGTAGGGAAGATCCCCTGGAGAAGAAAATGGCAGCCCACACCTGTATTCTTTTCTTTTTTTTTCACTAAAACATTTAATTAGCAAATAATATTACAATAGCAAAGAAAAACCCACTCCAGCATTCTTGCCTGGAAAATTTCATGGACAGAGGAGCCTAGTGGGCTACAGTTCTAGGGATCGCAAAGAGTCAGACATAATTGAGTTGACTGGGAGCGTGAGCATGCAGTAAACTGAAGGAAGTTTTTATCATAGTCAACTATGCCAAGAGTAACATTTTTATTTTTAACTTGCTTATTTTTAATGCTTGTTTTTAAGGCAAAATCTACAAAAATCCAGTGTATGAAGACTTTGATTTCACAGAGGCACCTATGTTTACTCAGCCATTGGTCAACACCTATGCTGTAGCTGGTTACAATGCTACCCTGAACTGCAGTGTGAGAGGAAACCCTAAGGTACCATTTTTTTTCTTTAATCACATTAAATTAAATTTAAGAATTAACTCCAAACTCCATCTTTTATATTTGCTATGTTATAATTGTAAGTATTGGGTTGGTCAAAAAGTTTTCAGGTTTTTCCATGACATCTTATGGCAAAACCCAAACGAACACTTTGGCCAACCCTACAGTAATATTAGCTGACTTTCCAACTGCTCAATGTGTGTGTGTGTGTGTGTATTTTTTGGGATAGAGAGATGGGACATGCAGGGTGATGATGTTGGTGGGTAATAAAGGACACTATTTAAATGTATAAAAATATTTCTTTACTAACTAAGGAATATTTTCTAAGGAAAAAACAAACCACTTATTTTTAAAAGAACTGAGAGGTAAGGAGATGGAAGTAATATTGTGTCATCTGAAAAATCAGGTGGTGATACTGATTTATCAAGTTTCCT
The DNA here is from genome assembly GCF_014754425.2 of Oryx dammah. Taxonomy (NCBI): domain Eukaryota; kingdom Metazoa; phylum Chordata; class Mammalia; order Artiodactyla; family Bovidae; genus Oryx; species Oryx dammah. The sequence goes on along the minus strand of NW_024070213.1, from coordinate 52,898,374 downwards.
GTAATAGTGTAAAGCAAATGATGATACTCTAATGCAAGGCAGAATATAAAATGTTCGGTGATAAAGGAACAGAGCACTAGGAAGGAGAGATGGCATCTGACTGAACAGGTTACATGTTGTCGGCATTTGAAAAGAGCAACACATTAATGAATGTTGCCCACAGAGCTGTCTATCCCTGGGTGGTGCTGAAAGAATGTGCCCTAGAATTTGGAAAAATTGCAAACGGTGATATTTTTCCAGCATATACCAAGAGCAGAAATAGAGAAGTGAAAGGGATAAGCCAAACTGAGGATGCAAAGAAGATGCTAAATCTATATTTAATTGGAGGTGATGTTGGTACGTGCAAGCAGGAATGACCAGGAGGAAAGAAGAACATCACCGGAGCTTGGGAGAAAGGCGAGGGCTGTGACTCTTGGTTTGGGTGCCCCAAGCATGGAATTGCTGCATCCCACCCTTTGGAGCTGAAACTCTAGAAAGGAATATCAGAAGAAAGAGAGAGGTGAAGTGAAATGTCAAGGACCAAGATGTGAGCCTCAGGGAATATGCCCATTTGAAAGGTGGAAGGAGAAAGAGGACGGTGAGGACACTGAGAAGTGCTATCTTTTGGGTTTGAGCAAGACAAAATCATTTAAGAGATAGAGGCAAGAGTGTGTGTTTACAGAAAGGAAGAGGAGACAGTGTGAGAATGGAAAGGAGAGTTAGTGTTGGTGTAGCAGAATAGAGTAGCCTTCGTGGGTGATTGGATCATTATTGATCTGGGATTATCTGATTGGAGCAGTTCCATCCATTGCCACCAGATGATGAAAACAGATGTCAGAAGAGAGATTAAATAGTGAGGAGGGTTAAGCAGCCCGTAAAAAGTTAGAAGAGCATATCCGGGAAAACGTAAAGAAAATTGACCGGCGATGACACTTTACAGGGATTCTTTGAAAAACATTGAGCGATATACGTGCTCCTGGATGAGTCAATCTCATAGACATGTAGATGGAATTTAAATGTAATTGAATCTGTTTGGGAAGATCGCCCCAGGGCTGTCCTCTAAACAAATCTGGCTGTTTCTTGGAAACTGCTCATTTGCTTCCTGGCCAAGCATTAAGTAGAATTTAATTTGAAGAGAATTAGTGCCTAAATTGACATGGATTCTTCTTAGATGTAGTGTTTTCTTTCTAAGCCACATTTTAACATTCTGTCACTGGCTTGGATGGTCTATTACCCCAGGCCAAGTACAGATATGTTTTGACCTAGTTTGTTTCCATCTTCAGCCCAAAATTACCTGGATGAAGAACAAAGTTGCTATTAAGGATGATCCAAGATACAGGATGTTCAGCAACCAAGGGGTCTGTACTCTGGAGATTCGCAAGCCCAGCCCCTATGACGGGGGCACTTACTGCTGCAAAGCAGTCAATGACCTTGGGACAGTGGAGATCGAATGCAAACTGGAGGTGAAAGGTAGGACATCCCAGATCTCGTGTGGACTGAAATGAAAGTCATTTAATTACTATCTTTACTACCTAATCCAAATTGCTTGCTAGCATTTTGGGGATAGGTTAGGAAGTGGGGGATAAGATCCAGGGAGAGGACATTTTTACATTCTGCATTCACTTCGTGACGGCTACTTGATTTTTTAAGTAGACTTATTTTCATCTCTTGAAATTCTTGTTATCTAAAGGGCTATTAATTTCAGTGAACTGTGTATGTGCACAGCATGGTAACAATGACTCAAGTCAAGGGGTATTACTTTCATGATATAGTCCATCTTAGATAAATGTAAAAGTTCACTGATAAAGCCGCAATTAAGGAATTTACACTATTTTAAACTAGTTTACTATCTTTGTGAAACTATATATGTAAATTTGCTAATTTAGTAATTAATATTACAAATGTGCATGCTCTGTCGCTTCAGTCGTGTCCAACTTTTTAAGATCCCATGGACTGTAGCCCACCAGGCTCCTCTGTTCATGGGATTCTCTAGGCAAGAATACTGGAGTAGGTTGCCATTTCCTTCTCCAAATGTAGAATTCAGCATACACATAACCCACTTCTTTTAAAATCTCACTAGAGAATTTCCATTTGGAGGTATATATTTCACTTATACTAGTTTTCAGAAGTGTTGCAACTAATTGTAAACAAAGAAAAGACATAAAAATTGATGTCGTAGAAAAGTCTCAGTGTAATTGTCATCTTAATCAATTTTTATATTAATTGAAGATAAGTTTTATGCTGAAATTTTTTTCTTGACAATCAGTATCTATTTTGGGACACCATGAAGACTCATACACCTGTCAGAGTCACTGTTAGGAGTTAATGGGTGACATGATGCTAATGTCTTTTCTTTTGTTCTTGTATTATATTGCCGCTTTATAACAACCAAAGTCTTTACTTTTCCTACCTCTCTATAATGGAGAAATTATAATCTAAAAGTCAGATATGACTTTATAAATATGTTTTAGAAAAAATGTTAGTAAATGTTTAAGGTATTTATGTAAATAATAGCAACAATGAAAGAGTTTTTTAATTCCTAAATCTAGTGTAAATATAGTGGAAAAACTTCTTGAAACACTTTTTTCTTTCTCTAGCTTTAAAAAAAATCAGTGTTCTTTCTCTTCTGATTTGTGTCCGTCCTCAGATAATACAGGAGAGTAGATGCACAATTGATAGAAATTTAAAAAAACTTTTTTTCCTCTCAAATGTAAAACATAATATTCTTAGAAAATTTTAAACCATTCTATTGAGATAGTGGATAAATGTTGTTCTTTTAGCTATTTATTAGCTTTAAATGCAAATGAAGGTCACAATGCAAACACATCTGATTTCTAAACTCCTAATTAGTTCCAAGGTATTATTGCTACTTACATTCCAATGCCCAAAAAGCAAGAATTCAAAAATCAAAAACCCGAGACTACATTTACATGCTCTGAAAATAGCTGAATGTTGCTAATGATATAAAATGATGGTTTCATAAATGGTTCAACATTTGGGGTCCTCCATAAGTGAATAATTTTATGCATCTATAAATGCTATATTTTATGCTAATTGTATAATAAATTGTAACATAAATAATGTATTCTAGTATATAAATTCATAATAAGCTATCAACTGTGATATATTGGCAAAAGCTTTTGGTCTTAAAAGTAAAGCCAAGATTGTCATCAGATTGTTATCTGATAATACGTGACTTGAATCAAATTAAGCTGTGAAAAAAAAAAAAAGGTAAGAATGTCAACTGAGAATAAATAAATACTGGTGCAAATATTCTAATTCTGCAGTGATATATCAAGGAGTAAATTCCCCTGGACAACCTGTCTTCCTGGAGGGGCAGCAACAGGTTTTACAAGTTCATATCCCACTGGATATTTCTTCCTTCTGTTCCATTCCTCTTACATGAAATCGCACTTTGCATGTAAAGCTTGTCTTTCTCTTTTGCTTTTAATTATATTTCTTAGCAGCTCATGGCATACAGTGGTTATGCCATGAACAAGGAAGGCCAAATTATTCAAGGATATTAGGTAATGTAGGAATATGTTTTGTCGGAAAACCAAGTACCATACCACAGGTTTCCATAAATAAAGCCAAAAAGCCACATTAGATGATGTCTTCATTTTAAATGGTACCAGAATTCAGGAACCAATGACGTTTCTTTAATAGTTTCAAGTGCAGAGAGATATGTTCTTCCTTTAAGATAGCATCCAGTGTAGTCTGTTAGATTCATGTTGAAGTTCAGAAAACTGAACATTTTTCTGTTGCTAGGCTGTAGAAAAAGTGTTCTGTGTATTTGTGATGGGGAGAGGACACAAATTAAAAAATGTTTGGAATATTAGGATCCAATATTTGGAAACTTCCATATTTAAGATTGTCCAATGAAAACTTCTAGATACTAGTAGAGTATCTGTAATCCATCTACCTGTTGAACATTTTGTATATTTTCATGGGACCAAGATTATTTCATATATTCATGAACTTAGGAAAGAAAATTCTAGACCCCGTTACTTAATATATTAAGTGGTAAATGGGTCCTGCAGTATATATATAGATTGAGCCCCATTTGGAAGAGTGAATTAAGGAATTCTTCAGGGCTAGATGAGCAACGTGATGTAAACTCTAATGACATAGACCCATGCCTCAGTTTACAATGTTAGCTTTCTGAATTCCTAGAGATAATGTCAGCTTTCAAAAGAGGAAAGAATTAGGATTCTTTCTTTAAACTTTTGTAGATTGCACATATAGTCACTTTCTAGCCTGTTTTTTTTTTTTAAGCCTTGTGTTTATTTAGAGCAGTCATATTGGGTTGGCCAACAAGTTTGTTCAGATTTTTCCCTAAGCTGTTATGGAAAAACCCAATAAACTTTTTGGCCAAACCAATATATAGTCAGTTCAGAATAGTGTTATAGAATAATTTTAAAATCCACTTGATAATTTTGCCTTTTAGAATTTCAACATATATATATGTACACTAATGCTTTGTCTATCGTCCCTGTTTTTCTTTTGTTGAAAAACACAATATATATATGTTGTAGGGGTTTTTTAATTTTTTTTAGCTAATGGTTTGGAAGCTGTTCCTATAATTATTCACATTACAGTCAAACTGGCTTTGCCACCTGTTCAGGCAAAGTGGTTGTGCCTATTAATAAATGTTTTACCTATTAATGATCCTTTTGAAGTGACTGGATCCCTGCCCTTCGTTCCATGCGCTTCTATTTTCCTGTACTTTTCACCTGACTAAGGATTAATGAAATCACCTCATCATAATCGTGACCATAATTTCCTCCAACAAGTACTCAACTTTGGTTTTAGCACTTTATTAATGCTTACAACGTCTCTCTCTCTTTCTCTCTCTTTTCCTTAGTTGTAGCACAGTAAGGATTTTTGAATGTATATTATCATCTAAGGTAAGCTTTCATATGATTTTGGCATATGAAGCTTATGACTGTCATAAGCCATACAAAGCCTGTGGAGTATGGCATGATTTTCATTATGTAATCCAATGAAAATAGACTCTTTAAAATCTCTAACATTGTAGCTGTAATGTGTATTTCAGTATCTTGACATTAACGGCTAGTACTTATTCATCACAACAATCTTCTGTTGACATGAAGCAAGTTGTTGAATGCAGTAGAGCATGAATTAAAGCATTTAATGTAGATGAAAATGAGTGATACCCAAGCATTCTGAACGCTTTGCATCAAGGAATGGACATGTACATAAGTGGCATCATTTCTACCAATATGTGACTTGATTTTTTTTTAAAAAAGGAGAATGATTTTTCCAAATTTGCATTAAAGGAGTTTTAAGAATGTTCAAATGGCATGCTGTTTTTGTCTGGACGTGAATTTATTAGCAAGTAGTAAAACACTTTTCTAAAGGACCATGAATTTTTGTGGTTTCATGGGGTTTCTCATGAAAGGTACTTTTAGTTTTCAAATGCAATTCAGAACGATGGATGGTAAGTATGAAATATTAAGTGGTGTTTCTCTCACCTTCAGATGTACTGGACAGATTTTACTATTTTATTATTTTACAGATTTTACTCTTGGACAGATTTTACTATATTTCCAATTTTTGTACTTTTGACAATGTGTGAATAGCCAAAGTTAAAAGAGTAGTCCCTTTTTTCTTATCCCATGTGCTTCAATGGGAACTCTTTGTGCTTAATTAAAAAGAACATTAACAAACTGGAAAAGGTTCTTCTTACTGACTTATAACATGATTTGCATTTATTCTGCCATTCATTCTGAACACTGAAATTATATAGAGGAATCTCAAAACCTTGCAAAGGGCAATAAACACTCTCCAACTAGTTAGGAATTTAAACCAAGTAGGGAACAAAAAAACTGCTATTCCCAAAACTGCTATTCCCCTGCCGGGAACTTGCTTTTCCTTCTCAATGCGGAGTGTTTTAGATTCTAAATGTACTAAACCCGAGAGAAGATTTCCAAGTAGGGACTGAATGAATCTTTGTAACTAACTGAAACATAATTAGTCACATTTGCAGACAGCTAGTCAAGAGGTCTTGTTTCAGGGGTTTTTCACGTGTAGACAGTTTTGACTTTGCTTTTTCCTTCTTATCCTTTCTAGGTGGCCTTTCCTTCTGCAGGCTCCTCTTGCAAGGTGTGCCTCCTAACATAATTGATTCATATTTGCGAGACTTGCACTCAAGCAACCCTGAGGAATACTAAGGGCCTGGGCATTGCCTCTCTGCACGCCACTGCTTTGAAATCGGGTTGCAATGAGAAAGCATTTCTGTTTTTCCACCAGGCTCCCAAGTGTGGTCGTTTTTTTCCCTCCTGATGCTGAAGAAAAAAAAAATGTTTGCACAGATTGCTTAATTAAAAATTGCAAACAAAATCTCATTTGAAGTTAGCATTTTGGTCATTGTTGTCTTTGCTTGGTCACTGTACTTTCCAAAAAATGCAAGCTATAGAATAAGCAGAAACAGTTATTTTAGCTTAACATAATAGACTCTGAAAGCTTTTCTTTCCCTTAAAATATATATATATACATATATATATATATATATATATACAATAAACAGCAATGTAACCTTAAAACCCATCTTTCTCTGGATCTAAGAAATTTTTCTAAGCAAAGAAGAGTTGTTTATTTCCCACAGCCCTACTTAATTCCAGTGGATCTGTGCCCTTTTCCCTATTTAAATTCACGAGACATTGTTGAAGTCTTTCAGACAAGTTTTCTCAACAGAAGGGAAAATGTATTCGATAAATGGTACAATAAATCTGAACTATTTATGATGAAATGATACAGTATTCGTTTATGTGTTTGGGGTTGCATGATCAGACAGACCTAAGGACACAGGCTACGGGTCAGGATGCTACCAAACTCAGGCCTGACCCAAGTCATGTCTCTGGCACAGCATCCTGGCCAAATGCACCAGAGTTCCTGCCAAAATACCTCGTCACAGTGATGGAGAGCTGTTGTAGACTACAGAGCAGTTACAGATTTAGAGTTTGCTGATGGCATCTATTCAAATTGATGAAAGCCTTTTCCAAAATCTAGATGCCAAGAAACGTTTGCATTATACACAATGTCCTTCACTTTCCAGATACTGCAGAGAAAATTTCACTTCGGGGAGTGGAGTGGAGGGGGGTAAGGTACCACACCGTTACTGTTTCCTACACATGGTATCTCCTCATATTAAGAGTACTTATACACTGCAAAGTTCCCAAAAGGAAGAAAATGTCCATTTTGAAATTGCAAAGAACAGAGTATCAGAAGCTATCATTGCTATTAACTTTCTTGTAAGTTTGTTTAAATTTCCATTGAATTTGTTTAAATTCCATTAAATAAGTTTGTTTAAATTTCCATTAAAAAAATGATATACCACAGGAATTTACGAAAAATTCTTTTGGGAAATGAAATATTCATTAAAATTTTTTAAAGAATTACACTATTGACTCACTTTATTTTTATTTAGTCACTTTAAAAGAAAGCTTGATGAATGTTTATATCTGGATTAATGCAGAAGTAGGAAAAAACCCTACTAGTTCCAAGAAACATTGGAATAAGGCAATATAACCTTAATCACTCACTTTTATTTTTGTTTTAATTTCTTTGGAGTATAGTGATTTACAATGTTGTATTAGTTTCAGGTGTATAGCAAAGTGATTCAGTTATATATATACACATATTTATTCTTTTTCAGATTCTTTTCTCACATATATTACCACAGAATATAGAGTAGAGTTCCCTGTGCTATATAGTAGGTCCTTGCTGATTATCCTTCTTATATATATAGTGTGTGTATGTTAATCCCAAACCCCTGATTGATCCCTCCCCACACCCTCCTGATAGTTCCCTTTTGATAATCATAAGTTTGGTTTTGATATCTGTAAGTCTATATCTGTTTTGTAAATAGTTCATTTGTATCATTTTTAAAATTGCACATGCAAGTCATATCATATGATATTTGTCTTTGTCTTATTTACTTAACTTGGTATGATAATGACAAGGTCCATCCATGTTGCTGAAAATAACATTATTTTATCCTTTTTATGGCTGAGTAATATTCCATTGCATGTATATACCACAACTTCTTTATCCATTTCTCTGTTGATGGACATTTAGTTTCCTTCTAAATAGTGTCACAGTGAACATTAGGGGGCATGCTCAGATATGTACCCAGGAGTGGGATTGCTAGATCATATGATAGTTCTATTTTCAGTTTTTTAAGGAACCTCCTTACTGTTCTCCATAGTGTTGGACCAGTTTACATTCCTACCAACAGTGTAAGAGGGTTCCTTTTTCTCCACACCCTTCCCAGCATTTATGGTTTGTGGACTTTTTGATGATGGTTGTTCTGACTGGTTTAAGATGATACTTTCTTACAGTTTTGATTTGCATTTATTTCTCTGATAATTAGTGATGTTGAACATCCTTTTAGGTGCTGATTGGCCATTTGTATGTCTTCTTTGGAGAAATGTCAATTTAGACCTTCTGCCCATTTTTAAATTGGATTATTTGTTTGTTGATACTGAGATGCATGAGCTGTTTGAATATTTTGGAGATGAATCCCTTGTCGGTCACTTCATTTGCAAGTATTTTCTCCCATTCTGTGGGTTGGCTTTCATTTGGTTTATGGTTTCCTTTACTATGCTGAAGCTTTTAAGTTTAATTAGGTCCCATTTGTTTGTTTTTGTTTTTAATTTCATTAAAATGAAATTTTAATTTTAATGTAAATTCATGACTCTAGGAGGTGGGTCAAAGAGGATATTGCTGCTATTTATGTCAAAAATGTGTTCTGCCTATAGTGCCCAGTCTTATATTTAGGTCTTTGATCCATTTTGAGTTTATTTTTGTGTATGGTGTTAGAAAATGTTCTAATTTCATTCTTGAACATATAGCTTGCCAGTTTTCCCAGCACTGCTCATTGAAGAGACTGTCTTTTCTGCATTGTATAGTCTTGCTTCCTCTGTGATAGATTAATTGACCATAAGTGCATGAGCTTATTTCTGGGCTTTCTAATTCTGTTCTACTGATCTATATTTCTGTATTTGCGTCAGTACCATACTGCTTAACCACTCATTTTAAAATTGATACCTGAAACATTCTCGTTAGCTCAATGAATGAGTTTTTGAATGTCTGGTGTGTGCATGGCATTGTTTTGGACTCAGCTAGGAATTCAATGAGAAATAAGCCACTTCCTGCCTTTAAGAAATTTATAATGTACAAGACTGGTAACCAAAGGGAAGCACATAAACAGGGCAGACTGTAGGTATAAGAGAATACTATAAGGATTCAGAAGTCAAATAATGTATTTAGGTAATTGTTATTATCAGTGTATGTATCACATTAGGATGGTGTGCAGGAGATGCCACATGAGTTTATTTTTCTAAATCAAATTAAATATGACTCTAATCTCCCCACTAGCCAGAGAGATTGAGAGGATCTCTCTGTCTTCCTTCTGGGTCTGGGTCAACTGACTCTTTCTTGGTGCCTAGAAGATGGAGAGAAGGCAAGGCCTCTGGTCTTCAGGCTACACTGGTGACGGCAGAGATGCCTATGGTCCAATCCAGTATAGTCCAGCCAAGGACAAGTGATGCAGAAACTTCCTGACAAGTGTGGACCTGGGTCTTTTGACCTCCAAGGCCAGAGCTTGGCTATTTACCTGCTATCTTTTTTTTTTTGTTTGCCACACCATCTGCTTGCAGAACCTTAGTTTCTTGACCAGGGACAGACCCAGGCCCCTGGAAAGCACTGAGTCCTAATCACTGGACCACCACAGAATTCCCTTTACCTGCTACTTTTAAAGATGTTCTTTGTGGGGAGACTGGACAGTTCTACCACTTAGTATTAGACTTGGACCTGGGCAGGAGGACCCTCTATGCTCAAGCCTCTCCCTCTGACCCTCCTCCAGCCGTATCTCCCTCCACACAGCAGGGAGGCCATGGGCCTAAGGGGGCATGCATACCTAAAACCTCACAGACCTTCCTCCCTTCCCGTAGCCTGCACCCAGGTCCAGTTTTAAGGACGTTGTGGGCCTTTTCCTTTTCTACTCCCAAGGAAGAATGAACTGGCAAGCATATATATCCTGAGGCCCAATGGGTGGCCTAGTGAAGTGAAGTCACTCAGTCATGTCCGTCTCTTTGTGATCCCATGGACTGGAGCCCACCAGGGCTCCATGGGATTCTCCAGGCAAGAATACTGGAGTGAGTTGCCATTTCCTTATCCAGGGGTTCTTCCCGACCCAGGGATCAAACCCAGGTCTCCTGCATTGCAGGTGAATTCTTTACCGTCTGAGCCTAGGGACGCTTATTTTTCAGGGAGTCGGGATGTGGAGGGTGTGACTGAGGCTGCACATGAGGCAGGGCATCTGCGTGTGTGTCCCTGAGACCCCTCGTGGTGCAGGGAAGAGCAGGGTGGAAAGCACACATCCCGGCAAGTATCTTTGAAGACTGATAATCCAACATGCAATCTAGCCTTCTGACACTTCCCTGGTGATCCAGTGGTTGTGACTCCCTGCTTCCACTGCAGAGAGAATGGGTTTGATCCCTGGTCAGGGAACTAAGATCCTGCATGCTGTGCAGCCCAGCCAAATAAATAAATGAATAAATACAAATAAGGACTTGTACTCAGTTGTCATAATTTAATAAGGTTAATTTTTTTAAAACAATCTAGACTTCCAGGTCATTATGAGGGTATCCCCCTCAGAAAACTGGAGGATACAACCATTGTATTAACCATTCATTAGATTTATATTCATGTATCTGAGCTATAAAAAGGAGGGGTCAGCCTGCCCCCAGCCACCTTCGTTCCCTTTCCTGAGTCCCCTCTTCCCTCTCCCCTACCAGCCACCATCACTCTTACCTCTCCACTATCACCAGTTCTCTCCTGACTCCAGGCCTGACCACCCATCTCCTTCCTCACTTCAGTTCCTTTGCATCGAATCTTCAAAACACAAATTTGGCTTTCTTTTCCTAGGAGTAGGAGTCGAATTGTTTCGTTGTTTAGTCGCTAAGTCATGTCCCACTCTTGCGACCCCATGGACTGTGGCCTGCCAGGCTTCTCTGTCCATGGGATTCTCCAGGCAAGAATACTAGAATGGGTTGCCATTTCCTTCTCCAGGGGATCTTCCTGACCCAGGAACCGAACCTGGGTCTCCTGCATTGCAGGCAGACTTTTTACTGATGGAGCTACGAGGGTAGCCCAGGAGTAGAATAAGGAGTAAGAAAACCAGACGGCCTTCTCACCAACCCTCCCTTATAACATTCCTTGACCCTAAACTGAGCTCTGCCTTTATTTCCTTGTTTTATCTGGAGCACTAATTACCATCCTTGTACCAAAGAGTCGGCTGATTGCTATGCGTAGGTATTTATAAAATTCCTTTGTGGCTCAGCTGGTAAAGAATCCGCCTTCAATGTGGGAAACCTGGGATCGATCCCTGGGTTGAGAAGATCCCCTGGAGAAGGGAAAGGCTACCCACTCCAGTATTCAGACCTGGAGAATTCCAGGGACTGTATATACCATGGGGTCGCAAACAGTCTGACACAACTGAGCAAGTTTCACTTTCACTTGTGTATCAATAATTGAATTTTGATAACTTACACTGGATTAGAGAAACAAACCCACTAATGGAATGACCAATTCTCCTGATTCTGGGGGGCAGTCATCACCCTCTTAAATTCACCTGATGATCTCTCTCTGTCCCTAAATGCCTTGACTTGAGAAACTTTTGGCCTAGATAAAGATTTTTCTTCTATCTGGAGTTGATTGCTAGGGACAAAACACCAGGCAAGTGGCAGGAGTTAAACACTGCCAAAGGGGTCACTCAGCATGTGGCTTGGGGCATTGGTGGACTCATGTCTTTAAAGGCAAAAACTCTCCCCTCAAGTGCGTGATTGACCATAGCTTCTTTTTCTCTCAAGCAATAGCTTTAGAGAAGTCTTTCTGTTCTTTGTAGGTAAGCACTTACATAGGCAAGAGATTTCTTCCTTCCAGCCTTCTCCTCTTATCTTCATCCTAGTCTTGGAGACCAAGAAAATATCTTAAAGACATTACATATAAATTTTAAAATGTTGGCTTAATATTTTTTAAGTTAATGGGAAAAAACACAAAGAAAAATGGAAAAATAAACAGGAGTTACCAGCAACACTGTGACAAAGAAAAAGCCACTCTTCCAGCTCTGCAAGGCATCCCTTTTGGACAACTGGGACGAGGAGTGATTGGAAGGGAGCCATGTTTCAAAATAAACCAAAGCTGATTTGGAGTCATGTGGTCATTTGGAAAATTCCAAGCACTAGAGAGCCAAATAATGTATCCCCTGCAGTATATGGGATGAAGTGCCCCTGGGCTGATCATCCTAGCCTCATTCCTGCATGTCCACTGGGGGGTCACTGAAAATTCAGTTCTCATTCCTGTGTGGGGCAATACCGTTGAGTTGGAGGCAGGTGGGGTAATGGTGGAGGTTGCCAAGAAGGGGCAGAGCCTCTCTATGTGGGGTTATTTTTATGTACTCAATAGCTTATGGCTTCTTAATAGTTCATGGGGTCCCAGGTGGTGCTAGTGGTAAAGAACCTGCCTGCCAATGCAGGAGATGTAAGCGATGTGGGTTTGATCCCTGGGTCAGGAAGATCCCCTGGAGGAGGGCATGGCAACCCACTCCAGTAGTCTTGCCTGGAGAATCCCATGGACAGAGGAGCCTGGTGGGCTACAGTCCATAAGGTTGCAAAGAGCTAACTATAATAGCTCACAGTTAGGGTTCACGGAACATTGTGTTGCAGTAGAATCCAAGAGTTCATTAGTGAGACAAGTTGTTGTATGAATCTTTCCATAAATGTCAAGTCTTCATAGTGGCCAGCATGAACTCTGACCCACAGTCTTTAGTAACTCCACTCCCTGAAGAAGTTAAGCAACAGTGATGGACAGACCAGGAGGGTGAGGCTAGGATGGGCTCATCGAAGGCCAAGACCCAGGATCATTGTCAAGTAGGAGGGAGGAAAGGAGCACAGACGAACACATTAATATGTGTACAGAGGGAAGGGCAGTCAAGTGCAACGAGACAGAAATGAAGCCAGAAACAACCACACCAGGCAAGGAACTAAGGAAAGAGGAAATGGAAATGAGAAAATCAACAACAGAAGGAAAAGAGCACCTGTTTCTGTGCTTCACTGGGATTATCTCCTGCATGGGCTCTTCACACTCAACAGCCCTCCTCTTGGCAGAAAAAAGGAAAATGGTGGACAGGATGTGAGAGCCCAGCCTGAAGCCACTACTACAACCCTCACTTGCTTATTTGTTAAAGTTTATCCATGTTACCTTCTTCTCCAAGATATATGCATTTATTAAACAGAAAACTACTTTTTCTTCCCAGATCTTCAAATGGATGTCATTCGTCATAGTGTCAGGGAGCTAAATGTTTCCCAGTCTGGAAAGCACAGTATAACGGAAAACCTCATCAACAATTAGCAACTGGGACTCTCCTGATGGTCCAGTGGTTAGGACTCCGCATTTCCACTGCAGGGGGCGTGGGTTCGATCTCTGGTAGGGCAAATAAGATCCTGCATGCCACAAAAAACAAAACAAATGAAACAATGACCAACAAAATAGATCTCAATTCCACTGTAGATGGTATTATTTAATCAGTTTAATACACATGCGTATTAGTTGCTCAGTTGTAACCATCTCTTAGCGACCCCATGGACTGTAGCATGCTGGACTCCTCTGTCCATGGAATTCTCCAGGCAAGAATACTGGAGTGGGTTGCCATTTTCTTTTCCAGGGGATCTACCTGACCTAGGGACTGAACCTGGGTCTCCTGCATTGCAGGCAGATTCTTTACCGTCTGGACCACAAGGGAAGCCCTTAATACACATATGTAATATAAAATAGAAAAATTTAATCTATCTGTATATCCCTTCTTTGTCTTGGAAAGCACCATTTAACCAAAATTAAGTGAGCCAACCTCGTCTTTCTCATCCTTTAATTGTCCACAGCCCTGTCTCTCCTCATTCTGCTCCTGGGCCCTGCTCCAAGCCATGCCTCCACCCAAGCCTTCTAAGACTGAATATCCTTCAGTCCCTTATGACTCAACATGGGGTCTGGTTTCCAGTAGCATCAGCTTTACTTGGGAGCTCGTTAGGCTGAAAACCTTCCCTGCACTTTCTCTCCAGATTTGCTAACTTAGAACATGCCTCATCTGGAGAAGGCAATGGCACCCCACTCCAGTACTCTTGCCTGGAAAATCCCATGGACGGAGGAGCCTGGTGGGCTGCAGTCCATGGGGTCGCTAAGAGTTGAATACGACTGAGCGACTTCACTTTCACGCATTGGAGAAGGAAATGGCAACCCACTCCAGTGTTCTTGCCTGGAGAATCCCAGGGATGGGGGAGCCTGGTGGGCCGCCGTCTATGGGGTCGCACAGAGTCGGACACGACTGGAGCGACTGAGCAGCAGCAGCAGCAGTCACCTGCCTCATCACAGCTCTCCAGGGCTTCCTCTGCTCGTCCATGCTGGGGGCGGGCAGCTCCAGCCGTCTCTCACAAGTTCCTTTCATGGCTCTTTGTCTGTAGTCACTCTCTCTCAGCTGTCTCAGAGGAGAAACTTTCTGATAAAAGCATCGTTCCTAAGGTGTTTCTGATAACGACCTAACCTAACATGGAAATCTGACCTACCTACTTATCCTAAAAGCCCCAATCCAAAGATAAGAATAACTCATTTTGGGGCTTTACCACAAATTGCTGAAGAAGGAATTTTTGAGGAAGGAGATTCCCTCCAATGCTCCTCAAGTCATACCATGGAAAACATTTTAAAGCAGTGGGATGAGAACTCAGAAAACAATCATAAATAAAAAACAGTTAAAGGATATAAATAGGACAGACCGCTAAGAACTGTGTCTCTGAGGAAAATCAGTTTCCAACCATAAATTGCTTTCGAAATATCAGATAAAAAACACAATTACAACATCTCAGGGATTCTATTGTGAAATTTGCTTTTCTGATCTTGATCCAGAAATTAAGCATTTCTAGAGAAGACAGCAAATGTTTTTGTCAATCTATTATTGAACAGTTTATGTCCACTCATGTATTTTGTAAGGCACCATGGTTCTATAAAAGTTGGACTTTACAGTCACAAAGTACAGAACTATAAAAACAAATTAAACCAGAGCACGTAAATGAGAAAAGGCAAGGATTTACACCACAGAACTATACTAATCTTCATAAATACTCCAGCCTGCGGGTCCAAAGCTCTAAACTTACACACATAGCTTGACTCTCTGAAAGATAAGATTCTGCTACACTGAAAATCTAGCCAGGTGATTTTTTGATTGCAACACGTGCCTTTCCAAACCAATGAAATTTAGGGGCTTTTTGAAGCAGTTATTTTACACTTAATCTGGCTACATGAGACCAGAACATTTTGTGAAAAGTTGATCTAAATGCTGAGGAAGAAGATTTGAAATATGATTGCAAGTTACACAAAAAGAACTGGTAGTTAAACCAAGATAAACCACCAAATAAAAACTTATGGATGTCTCTTGTACTGAGGATAATGTAAGACATTACTATTGGGAAGGGCTGGCTGAAGAGTACAAGGAATCTCTCTGTACAATTTTTGCAACTTTCTGTGACTCTATAAAAACAAAAAAGTTTTAAATGTATGGATATCTACTCAGTATCAAGCACTGAGGAACACACTCAGTGCAGGGATACAATCCTTGTACTCCGAGCTGGACAAGAAGGAGATCCGTACATAAACAAGTGCCTCAAGGCAGAGTGAATTACAAGGTATAAAGGACTCTGTGTACAAGCAGGAGAGATCAAACTGGAAGAATATGAGAGGCCATTTCAGAGAAGGCAGAATTTAAGCTGAACCTTGACCGATGAGCAATGCTGTGGGGGTGATGAGAGATGGAGGGTACTCTCCAAGCCCAGGAAGCAAAGTGGGACATGAGGAAGTGCTGGGTATACTTGGGAACTGCTAATGGACCCATGAAGCTGGAGCATCAGCTTAGGGAGAGGAGTGAGGGAAGAGACACTTGGGAAATAAGACTGGGAAAGGAAGATTGGGCTTTCGAATGCCAAGCTAGAGAGGTTGGACTTTACCAAAGTCTTCCTGGCAAGAGAATGCATCATTAAACAATAATTTTTTTTAAAGAAAGAACTTTGACGTATATGAAATGTGTTTATTTTTTAAACTAGCTTTTGGCTGCACTGCACAGCATGTGGACTCTTAGTTCCATGACCAGGGATCAAACTTGAGCCCCCTGCATTGAAGGCACAGAGTCCCAACCACTGGACCACCCGGAAATTCCTTATATGATCTGGGTACTATTCAATCTGGATTTTATTCTAGGGAAATACCTTTTCCCAGCTTGCCCTTTCATTCTCGTTATGATGGTTTTGATCTATAAAGTTATCTGTAACATAGTTAAATTTATTAAACTGAAAAAGGATTTTTCCTTGACTCACTTGTGACTCTGCCAAGTTAAAAGATAGATATCTCCAAGTTTACTGTACAAAAACCCCAACAGAGTTAAGAATGAATCTCTATCATTCTGATTCCTTTCCTGCATTTGTATCATTTTTCACATAAGAGACTAGGAAATGGATATTCCATGCATGGTTTGGTCTACAGACACCCTTCTATTCCTCTAAAGAAGGGATTGCCAAATTTTTTTCAGTAAAATGCTAGATGGTCAATATTGTAGTCTTTTCAGGCTATATGGTCTCTGTTACAACCATTAAAATTTGCCCTTGGAGCATGAAAGCAGTCATAAATAGTATGTAAGGCATAAACATGGCTTTATTAGTGGCACTGAAATATGAATTTCATGTTATTTTGCATCACAGAAAAAAATTCTTTTTTTAATCATTTAAAGTCTAAAAACCATCCGTAGTTTATAAGCTGTATGGGAACAGGTGGTGGGCTGGGTAGTAGTTTGTTAGCCCATCTCCAAGGTGTTGTGGTGGCATCTGTCCTATCCGCTGATAACCACTGCCCAACACGACTGTCACTAAGCAGCTTCTGAGTTAGTTCACTTAGAGAAGTGCCTACTGATAAGAACCCTGAGGTGAAGAAAAGGCAAGTGGCAGGCTTGTCGCTGGTTGTGCAAAATGATATGTTTATGACAGGCTGTCCCTTGGTCTAAAGAGTGCATTGTGAGGTAAGGAGCTGGTGAACTGCCATTGTGTGGCGGGCAGTGGAAGGAAGGTACCACCTGGATCCTTGTCTTTGGGGGGAATGGTGTGTGTAAAAAAAACATGGTTATCGGTATGGGCTGCTCTGAAAAATAGGCATTTGAGTTCTAACCATTCAGTCCCCTTGTTAGACGGTGTTTCTAAATCCTGATTGGTAGTTCCCATATCTTGGAATCTGAACCCTGAACCTTGATCCTTGAACCGGAAAGTGAGAGTTCTCTAGAGCTAATACACGGCCAGGGCCCCCAGTCCTGGGGGTTGGAAGGAAGACCTATCCTATCCCCGTACGTTTATCAAACAGGACCTCTCTATGGGCCAACGGATGGGGCCTTCAAACTGGTGACCCAAGATGGGCAAAAATCATGTTCTCACACAGTATCCCGCCGACCCCGGGTCTGCAGGCAGCGGCGTCCTTCAGTGTGGCTGAAGACCAGGGGGTTCACCAAAGAGGAGAGCCGAGCTATGCACACCGCACGAGTTAGAGGAACCCGCTACTAACTGTCCCGCGGGCGAGACTTCCCTCCGGGGAGCGTCACCAGCGGTCCCGGGAGAAGAATCGGACCTTAGAGGCAGGTGCATCGGGATCTTGGGGGAGTCTGGACCCTTTGTGCGCCAATTAAAAAGTGACGGTCGGTGGAGCCCCGGAGGTGACCCGCAGGCCTGGGCGGACCGGTTGCGCCGGCCGGACCCCTCACGAGGCGGCCCCGCCCCCTCCCCGCGCACCCCTCAGGCCCCGCCCCCTGCGGCCGGCGGCTCTAGGGGCGGGGGCCCCCGGGCCAGGGGCGGCCCGGCCTGACCTCGACCTCGGCCGCGGGCCGGACCGGCGAGTCCCACCCGGCCGGCGCAGGCCCGGGCCCGCGAGCCCCTCCCTCCCCCTGTCCCCGCCCTGGAGCCCCGCGCGGGCGGCGCTCGCTCGCACCGGCGGGGCCCGCAGGCGGCCATGGCGGCGGGCGCCGGGGCCAGGTCGGCGCCGCGCTGGCTGAAGGCGCTGACCGAGCCGCTGAGCGCGGCGCAGCTGCGGCGGCTGGAGGAGCACCGCTACACCGCGGCGGGCGTCTCGCTGCTCGAGCCGCCGCTGCAGCTCTACTGGACCTGGCTGCTCCAGTGGATCCCGCTGTGGATGGCCCCCAACTCCATCACCCTCCTGGGCCTCGCCATCAACATGCTCACCACGCTCGTGCTCATCTCCTACTGCCCCACGGTCACCGAGGAGGTAGGGCCCGCCCACCGCCAGCCGCCCGCGGGCCCCCAACTGCTGCCCACCTTGAGCCGAGCCCCGGCGCAGGTGCAGCCCTGGAGGCTCCCGGGGCGCCCCATCCCCCCCAACCCGCGCACGCGGCGGAGCCGCCCGGGACCGCGGAGGGGTGGACACCGCCTCTGCCCCCGCGCCGTGGCCGCCGCGAGCCTTCTCCGCTCTGCCTGGAGGCTATCACGCCGCTACCCAGTCCTGCGTGTACCCCGAGCCTCCTCCGGACGGCGGAGGGGCTCTCAAGGTCACTGCCCAGTCACGTCCCCCCCCGGGGCGGCGGACGGGCTGTCTCGCTCGGCCACTGCGAGCGAGGGGCCTGCCTGTCTGGCCGCCGCCCCATTCTGCGCCAAGTTGGGGGTGGGGTGGACAAGCCGTCGGTGACTTTGCCCACTGGTCACTGAACACCCCCAGGTCCCTCCCTCCTGGCCTTAGGGCTTGTGGTTGGGTTGGCCAAGCCCGAAATGCCCTTTGGACACTTTTATACTTAACCGTCTGTTTCTCAAAGGTTGTGCTAGTGATCCTGTAATTACTGATAGCGCTGATCAAAGATAAGTTACTTTTAAGAGATTAACTACTTCCTCTTTCTTCCTTGACTTATTTGTGGAAAGCAAAAGTATGTAAAAAGGTGTAAATGCCTATCATCATGACCCAGGGATCGTAAAAGCCAACGGCTTTTATTAACCATATTTAGCCTGTGTCAGAAGTAAGAGTAAATAACGTGGGCTTTTGACACCTGTTAATCAGAAGCGTCCCTTGGACTGAGTGTGATGGGGGGAGCAGGAGGCAGAGGGGGCCACTCCCATCTATGGCTTTTTAGAATGCCTGGAATAAAGACTACATTGCACGTTCTGTGACATTGCTTTCTTTTCTTTGCCCTCCACAGAGAGATTCCGTTTATAATCATATTTGAGTATAGGTCCTGATCTGTTGGTTGGTTTAGTGGTTAAGTCGTCTCTGACTCTTGCAACCCCATAGACTGCAGCCTGCCAGCCTCCTCTGTCCATGGGATTCTCCAGGCAAGAATACTGGAGTGGTTGCCATTTCCTTCTCCAGGGAGTATAGATCCTGTGGAGAACTAATTTGACTTGAGGTTGGATAGGAATACAGTGCCCTCCATACATGGATCCTTTTTTTTTTTAAGTATTTGATGAAGCCTACATTTTAAACATAGATTGATGGATATGTTAGTTATATTAATATTTGATTTTTCGGCAGGCGTTCCCATTGTCAATTCATTTACATATTGTTTAAAAAATGTAAGTGGAAACCTGTTTGCAGAATTCCCCAGAGGCGGTGTGCCAGAATGGAAGGTGCACTGGGCCAGAAGGGAAGGCCTGGTTCTAATGTGGCTTTGCCACACCATGGAATGACAGACAACATAGGCCTGCTTTCCTCATGTAAAATAGAATTGCCAAACCAATTTCACAAGAATGCAGTGAGGACTAAATGATATATTACATGCAGATAAATGTAGAAAATTAGAATTTGTTCAACCTGTTAAAAATATTACTGTTATGAAAAATGTCCTGCAAACTTTTATAATAAAGTTTAGCTTTTATTGGGCCTTGGTTTGGCTAACAACATTTGAATGTTTCTATTTGCCAGTTAAATCATGAACTCTTCAATATTAATTTAATAACCATCTGTTGAGCACTTCCAAAGAGCAGGACAGGCAGAAAAGTCCAGGAGATTCTGTTCAGGGATGACAGGGGGTGGGGCCTGATGGAACAGGTTAAATTAATTTTTAGGCTATGCCTCATTCATTCAAAAAAAAGGAAAAAAGGAAAGAGGTGGCAGACAGGGAGGATCTGAGGGACTTGAAAAAAAAAGAAATCAGAATGACCCAAAAGCAGGAAGTAAAGTTTGAAAAAACAAGATGAAACTGAGAAGTATTTCTGAAGCGTAATTAGATCCTGCACATGCTTCTAAGTGGCTGTAGCAGTGAGGGGAAACACCATTGCAGGAGTCACGCTGCCTGTCTGATAATAGCCCAGCAAGACCACAAAAGGAGCGTCGCAGTTCATAGGCCCCAGAGACAGGATCTGACAAGGTTCAGATCTAAGAAGGCCTGACTACAAAGCCCGATTCTTTTTACCACATATCACCACTGTCTCATCTGCAGTTCTTTCCTTTCTGGGTGATCTGCAGGAAAAATACCTTGTGTTTTATGTAATGCATATCAGGTGTGTAATATGCTTTCATACTCATTGTTGCATGTTCCTATATCAAGGGTATTTTTTGGGACTTCTCCTGGCAGTCCAGTGGTTAAGACTCCATGCTTCTAATGCAGGCTGGGGCTGGAGAGAGGGGTTCAATCCTGGTTGAGAAATTAAGATCCCACATGCCATGCAGTGCAGCCAAAAAAAAATTTTTTTTAAGATTTCTTTCCTTCTTGTCCCTCTCTTTTCTCCTTCCTCTTTCTTTCTCCTGTCCCACTTCATCTCTCAGTGTCCATTCCTAACACTACCTCCTTAGGAAATCTTTCTTCCTTCCCTGAAGTCAAATCAACTACTCAATCCTATGAACTTCCATAATAATAGCAATGATAACTAACATTCTGGAGAAGGAAATGGCAACCCACTCCAGGACTCTTGCCTGGAAAATCCCTGGCAGGCTACAGTCCATGGGGTCGCAAAGAGTCGGACATGACTGAGTGACTTCACTTTTTAACTAACATTTACAGGGAATTACTCACGTACTTGGGGCTTCCCAGATGGTGCTAGTCTCTTACACCTGCCCGCCAATGCAGGAGATGTAAGAGATGGTTTCGATCCCTGTCGGGAAGATTCCCCTGAAGGAGGGCCTGGCAACCCACTCCATTATTCTTGCCTGGAAAATCCCATGGACAGAGGAACCATGGAGGCTGCAGCCCATAGTGCTGCACAGAATCGGGCATGACTGAAGGAACTTAACACTCACATGCACACTCTTATGTGCTAGGTGTTCATTTAAACTGCTTTTGTCTATTATCTCATTTAATCCTCTCCACAACTTTATGAAAAGGTACTACTATTATCTTCATTTTATAGATGAGGAAACTAAAGGGAAATAAATTAACCTCTTTAAACTGAGTCCAGGATTCCACACTGGAAAACTATACTTCTGCTACAGGGCTTTGTAGCTCTCCTGTGGAACTTCTCCATTTTATTTTGGTTATGTGTGTGATGTGATGTTTGGTTATATATGTCCTTATTGAGTAAGACAGTCTACCATATTTTAGCTTCAGACAGCAATCGCCCGTTTATTTGAACATTCTCCACAGCACAGTGCCTTGTGTAAAGTAGACGCTTGATAAATATTTGCTAAACTTTTGACTGTGTGCAGGAAATAGCAATTTATAATCTTGGGAGATTATGTTTTTCCATCCATATTTAGGTTTAGCTTGTTTCAGATTAAATACTTATCAATTTGGTCCAGGGAGTTTTGACATGCGTATGCAAGAGTCAGGGCAAACAGAAAACAAGAACTGAATTGCGTCCCCTCTCGCTGAGAAAATTTGGTGATTCGAGTCTGGTTCTTCGGGCTCCAGCTTAGTAGCATTCTTTACCACAAAACACTCCTATGCTTATTTTTGACTGGCATAAACTGTGGCTCCATTCCCTTTTCGGCTTTCTTGAGTAAATGTTTTTGCTCTGCCCTCTTGCTATCTGTATATAAATCCATGTGACTGCTATTAAGAGTGTGTTTCTAGCAGATTGGTGCCCAGCATAGGGCTGGGTCAAAGGGCCTCGAATAATTTCTTTTCTTTATGATATGAATCGAAAGCAAGTGTATCTGAGGAGATATTTACAGCCTTAAGAAATGGTTTGTTCTCTGTCTAAATAATTCAGATTCAAGTGGCCTTTGGACTATAAAGAATTATTTGTTGGAGGAATAATAAGAAAAGGCAATAACCTAGTCAAATTCTGTTACAGGTTTGGTTTCTTTGAAATCTAGAATATTTCTTTTCAGTTCAGTAACTTATGAAGCGTCATTTATGAAGGCAGGACTCTTGTGAGAGAGTGGCCTCTCGTACTAAAACAGGATACCTCGCAGGAGGTGAAAGTTCTAGAAGCAGGGCAGGGAGTAGAGTGAGGCAGGCAGGCACAGACAACCCTGAGAGTCGAAAATGCCTCCTTCAATTCTGCAGCCACTGTGCCTTGCTGGCCTCACTCTAATCCCAGTGCTGTCCAGAAGGAGCTTCTGCTGGTGGTGTAGATAGAGGTAGCTCTGATGCCTGTGGCTTTCCTGTACTTGATTCCCAAAGAACAAACTGTTTCCCCTTTAGGATTCTGGTTCAAGTGTGGATAAAACATGGCCTTGTGAGTACGGAAGGAGCTTTAAATCCTGCTCCTGGTGGGTTTGACCTGGGCAGAAGCTCCAACCACCTGGGTTCTGTGAAGTTACAGAGCGAAACAGATGTGAAGGTACCCAAAGGAGTTGATGGTGACGGTAGATCTGTCCAGGGCTTCTCTTCGCTCCCCTCCCTGCCTATTTCCCTTTGCCTAGGGCGAGGCTGGCATTGTCAACAAGAATTCTAGTAAATGCCCCAAGAGGTTTTTAAAAAGAATACAACTGCTTACACTAAGCTTAAAAGAAGGAATGCTGTCTTTCAAGTACAGATTTCTGAAGTCCTGAGAAAGCCCCTCTGGCCCTGGAGTTGGTTGAACGCTGTGGGGTGTTCGTGTCCTGCCTGGTTTCCACCCCCAGCTGGTAACCTGCCTCGTTTTATGAAGGGGGGTGTGCTCCTCTCAAGCGCTGGCCCCTGCCCTGAGCTGAGGCCACAGGATGGGGTAAACCAGTGAGCTGCCAGGGCCTTCGTGCTGGCAGGGATGGAGAGGGACTCTTGGCTTCCTGTCCACCAAGCCTCTGGAGCCTCCCCAGCCTCGGTTCCAGTGGGAACCTTCCCTCTGTAAACAACAAAGTGCCTCTGGTCACAGGCTCAGCTGTGTCACAGGCACATAATACAGGTTAGAGCAGTCAGATTAGCAGTCTATTAAAATTCCGTGAGTTTTCTCTCAAAAATCACTAGACTCGGGTATACCTGTGGCTGATTCATGTTGATGTTTGGCAGAAACCAACACAATACTGTAAAGCAATTCTCTTTCAATTAAAAATAAATAAATTATATTTTAAAAAAATCACTAGACTCACCCAGCTGGGTACAAAGTCCACCTTCTAACGCTGTACCAGCATTACAGTTTTTCACACATGCCTGATCTTTGTCTAAATGCAGTTTTTATTTTTTATGGAGAGAGAAGTCAACTGATGTTTGGATGATTGAAGTCTCTCCATTACCAGCTGACCCAGTGGTTACTGGTTATGTAATATCTTTTGCATCTGTATCAACTTACACCCAAGGCCATATAAAGCAAAGAGGACTTTTTAAGTGTGAAAATTCATATAAGCAAGTATGTATAGTTTCAGTATTTCCTAAATTTTAATTTGGGAACATTTTTGCTTTTGTGTATTACCCATACTGTTTTTCTTCACATAAACTTTAAATCTACTCCTTAAAAACTTAGACTCAAAGCCTTAATAGCTGTATAATTACAGGTTTGATAGCTATGCTAGCTAGTTTTTAAATTATTATTGTTAAAATAGATTAAAGACATAAGTATTAAAATGAAAGTTTACCTAAGAATCACTCAAAAAGTATCTTATATAGTATCAGAAATAATAATAACTAAAATTTACTGAGCTCTTCCCATATGCCAGGCACTTTTCTAAGCACTTGACATGTAATAATTCATTTAATTCTCACAGTGAGCTGAGAACAGTGATTATTCCCATTTTTCGTAAAGGGAAGCTGAAGCACTGAGAGGTAAAGTAGCTCATTCAAGGATCATTTGCAGGTGGAGTACAGAGTATATACGCCTATCCAGTCTGCACAAAAGCCCCAAGACATGTATTCTTAAATTTGGCAACCATTTTACTGAATAGTTATGAGGTAACCCGTTACTTAATCATCAGGTGATTTTAATTATCTAGTTATATAGTTCCCATGGTATATATAGCAGGTTTTAAAACCAGAGAACACACCTCCTACTCCGGAGAGGATTCTATTCTCATATTAAAGATGAGGCCTTGGAGACTACCTAGGTTAGCCTTTTCATTTACAGAAAAACCTAAGAATGTGTTCCTCCAAAATCCAGTATTCTAGGGTCTGAGCTATAAGTTAAATTTGTCCAGTGTGCCGAAATGTGTTCACTGATCACTTTCTAAGTCTCTTTTTCCTTTTCCTGATGTGTGTGCTCATTCAAACACACAAATAAAAAGGATGTACAATACCCGGAATAGATAATTGATCTATATATGAGTGTTCTCTGATCCAGAGTTATTTTGAACAAAAACAGTTGCCACATGTTCTAGTTCAAATCTCTGATTTCTCTAATCCTTTAATTTAAGTAGCTAGAAAAAGTAAAATTTCCCAAATATTTAAGTTTTATATAGTTCTTTTTTAGTGATGTAACTGACAAGCAATTTAAATTTATTAGTGTTTTTTTAATGACATGAACTTATGATTATTTCTTAGTAATTATTTTATTTTCTAGAATAAACTTATAATCTTCCATACAATCATGTAAGATTCATCATTAGTAAGATTGAGATTGAAGTCACTCAGTTGTGTCCGACTCATAGCGACCCCATGGACTGCAGCCTACCAGGCTCCTCCGTCCATGGGATTTTCCAGGCAAGAGTACTGGAGTGGGTTGCCATTTCCTTCTCCAGGGGATCTTCCCGACCCAGGGATCGAAGCCAGGTCTCCTGCTTTGTAGACAGACGCTTTACCACCTGAGCCACCAGAGAAGTCGATATTATTTAAAATTGTGATTTACCCACATCATTGAATACCATGCAGTCATGTAAGCAAATGGAATAGATCTTTATGCTTGACTTGGAAAGATTTCTATGATGTATTATAAAGTTCTGATCTGAAAAAATACAGTAGATTTTTTTTTCTTCTGGCCACACCACATGGCTTGTGGGATCTTAGTTTCCTGACCAAGGATCAAACCCATGGCCCCTGCAGTGGAAGCATGGAGTCTTAACTGAACCATCAGGGAATTCCCAGATACAGTAGATATTATAAAGATAATATAATTTAAAACTTTAAATGTTAAGGAGCTCATATGATCTGGAGAAGTTCCACTTTTTGTAATAGCCTCCTTCTATAGAAGTATTCTGATATTAACATATTGCTTATGACTTTATAATTTGTAATCCATGCCCTGATTTTCCTGGGTTTACATTTGAAATTTTTGAAAATAAGTTTGTTTTTTTTTTAACTGAAATTGAGTTGGGATGGCTCTGAAAATCCTGCGTCCACCTGGAGAACTTTCTGGAGTGACCCGCATTTAAAGCAGACTCCTGGAAGGAAGAGGCCCACTGTTCCTGGCAAGAGGATCTCCCGCCTGGGGCCTGTTTTGCAGAGATAACATAATCTGCAAACTGTTTCATAGCTCCCAGGTGGAAATGGAGGTGATGACTGCAGGGAATAGAAAAGATAGGTCCAGCCCCTGCGGCGTTGGGAAGACTGGAAAGGGAATGAACTGGCAGCTGGTGGACTAGTGTGCCTTCGTGGGTTTAAGGAAGGAAGTCTTCTCTCAGCTTGCAGCCAGTTTCCCACTGCTCTGGTTCACTGAACTTGAAATTGTATTTGTGGGGGCAGGAAAGTGCTTCTCAGCAGGTTTGAAAGAATAGATAGGAATCCAGGTGGGAAGCTGCACCTAGTCTGTGTAGCCTGCAGGGCAATAAATCTGATAGACCTCATCTCATGGGCCAGGTCATAAAACTAGGGTTTGCTTCCTGGATCCAGTCTAACTCTTGATGGAACTTTATCACCCATCCCTAAGTTTCACTTTTATCTGTAATAAAAAGAACATAATAGCTGCCTTGTCTCTGTGGATTGCTGTTTCAAACAAAATAATGCATTTTTGAAAGTCCTTTGTTGTACTGTTTAAGATAATGTTACTACCTTTCCAGTCTCTCTTGTAATGACCTGTGGATCATCTGTTCCAGAAACAGGAGCTGGTCATGGACTCATGAATAAACCTTTCACTTTCAGGCCTCTACTTTCATTCCTGCTTAGCCCTCCTCTCTGTCTTTCCTGTTGAAATTCCCCTGCCCCTCTTTCCCTATTTAAACTCTAAATCTTAACTCCATTGATATCCTAGTGAAGTCATGTTAGGCCAGTAAGCCAGTTTTCATTTCCTTTCTCCAAATAAGGGGCAGAGTCTACCCCCAACCGTGGTATCCACGAGTAGCCAAATTTATTTTGGCATGGATTTCTGTTAACACCTTGACCTTTAGACTTGTCTGTTAGATCAGAAGATAGAATCAGGAGCTTTTTAATGTGGACCTTTGGGAGTTGCTTCTTGAGAAGCTCCAAATTTTCCATATAAGAAGGTTCTGTATAAGAAGGGAGAATTGGAACATCCTCAAGTAGATGATTTACTTTCTGTCATTTAGGGGGAAAAGGATTCAGTGGAAAGGAGCTTCCCAGGTGGCACTGTGGTAAAGAATCCACCTGCGAGTGCAGAAGATGCAAGAGACATGGGTTCGATTCCTGGGTTGGAAAGATCCCCTGGAGGAGGGCATGGCAACCCATGCCAGTATTCTTGCCTGGAGAATCCCACGGACAGAGGAACCTGGCAGGCTACATTCCATGGGGTGGCAAAAGAGTTGGACACGGCTTAGTGACTAAACAACAACAGCAGTGTAGCTATTAATACTGGGAATCTAATATTAACAAATGATGAAATGTTTGTTAAAGTTCAAAGTAAACTTTTGTTTACTTTGAAAGATTGAGGAATGAGGTAGCAAGTTGATTGGTTATTTGCAGAATTACCACATAAGCCATACCCTCATTGATATGTCAAATATCATTTTAGAATGTTTAATGACAATAGCTAAAGTAAGATCCTCTGGAGAAGGTAATGACATCCCACTCCAGTACTCTTGCCTGGAAAATTCTGTGGACAGAGGAGGGTTGTAGGCTACAGTCCATGGGGTCGAAAAGAGTCGGACACGACTGAGCAACTTCACTTCACTTCACTTCAAACTTCTTTGAGCACTTATTGCATGCCTGGTGTGTGTAAAGAACTATCTTAAGAATTTTTTCGTTGTGTACAACTACAAGTTTTATTTGTATCTTACAAATGAGATAACCAAAGTTTAGAAAGTTTAAATGACTTGCCCAGGGTCACTTGGCTATTAAATAACAGAGCCAAGAACTCAAACACAGATCTAACTTTGAAACCCTAGGTCTCAACACTTTTGCTATACTTCATTTCTGAGGCAGAATTCTGGGTTGGCCATTGCTTTCATCACATTGGTCCCTGAGGAAGTAGAATACATTTTTTAAGTGCTGAAAGAAAAGAACAGTTGTTTTAAAATCCTTTTTCTCAAATAAATAAAATCCTTTTTCTCTCTTTTGTTGAAATTGCATCATTTCTACTGACCTACCTTCAAGTTCACTGACTCTTTGCTCTGTCATTTTTATCTATGCTTCTGTATGTAATGTGTCTTTTTCTTCTGGCTTCTTAAATGATTTTCTCTTCATCACTGGTCTTCAGTGATTTGATTATGATATGCCTCGGTGGGTTTTTTAAAAAAATACTTATTCTGCTTGGGGTTTGCTGAGCTTCGTGGATATGTGAGTTTATAGGCTTTATCAAATGTGGACATTTCCAGCCATTATTTTTTCTTGTATTTTCCATGTCCAACCCTTTCTTTTCTCTTCTTCTGAGACTGTAATTACATACATCCCACAGGTTACTGAGGCCCAGTTCAATTATTTTTAGCCTTTTTTCTTTCTATGCACAATATTGGATATTTTCCTCTAATAGTCTGTAAATTCACTGATATTTTCTTCTGCAATTTCTAATATGTTGTTAATCTCATATAGTATGTTTTACATTTGAAATATTGTACTTTTCATTCTAGAAATTTCACTGGAGTCTATCATGCTTTTCTTCTACCTTCTTGAACATATGAGCCATATTTATCAGAACTTTCAATGTCCTCTTGTGCAAATTTCACTCTGTCATTCCTGGGTCTGATTGTTTTGATTGATTTTACTCCTAGTTGTCAGCGTATTTTTCTGCTTCTTTGAGTGACTAGTAATTTTTTAATTGGATGCCAAACATTGTGAATTTTATATTCAGGCGTACTAGGTTTGATGGGGTTTTCCTTTAAGATGTACTTTGTCTTGGCTATAGGTAGGTTACCTGGAATCAGTCAGATCCTTTTGAGGCTGGATTTTACATCTGTTAAGGCTATCAGAGAAACCTTTGGTCTAAGGCTAATTTATCCCCACTGCTAAAGCATTACACTTCTGAGAACTCTACCCAGTGCCACAAGTATTACAAGGTCTTTCTGCTGTACCTGGTGGGAATGTGGTTCTTTCCCTGGCCTTCATTAGTAGTTTTTTCTCACTAGGCACAGGTCACTTCTCAGCCAAAGACTCAAAGATCCCCTCTGTAGATCTCTACAACATGTGCCCCTGTCCTTACAAGTGCTCTGAGCCTTGACCTTCCTGAGCTCTGCTCTGTTGCTCCGCAGCACAGCAGGATCACTGGGCTCTTCCAGGTCCCCACTCCTGCCCTGCGGGCTGGATACTGCCCGTCGGCACTAAGCTGGAGTACTTAGGGGGCTCATGTCACTTATTTCCCTTCTGTCAGGGATCACAGTGCTGCGCTGGCTGCAATGTCTGGACGTGGTTGTTTTGTTTATTTGATTGCATTTCCAGCTATCCAAGGTGGGAGAGTAAATCCAGTCCCTAATATTCCATCATAAATGGAAGCAGGGGTCTGTGGTTTGTCTTTAAGTTCTTTTTTCACAGTGGAGACTTACTGAATAATTTCAAATACAGTGCCATATATGAATAGTATTATATTAAAGGAGATGTGGACTAAGAATCAAAATCAGGGTCCTAATCCCCATTCAGTCATTTGACTTTCTGCTTCCCATAGTATAGTCTGTGACCTCCTACCCAATCTAGAGCAATTCATTTCTTAGTTTAATTCATATCTGTAAAAGAGGGTTATGAATGTTCTTTATATCACGCTGAGGTGCTGTAAAGTGAGAACATAAGAAAATGTGTTGGTTGGCTTGAGTTGAGCTGTTTTCAAACAGAAGCTGGCTTATTGTCACTCACCAGTCTTCATTGTTAACATTTCATGTTAGGCACCATACTGGACATACCTTTTATGTGCATTAGGACTCTTCATCTACCAGTCACTGGATGCTATTGATGGGAAACAAGCCAGAAGAACAAATACTTGTTCTCCTTTAGGGGAACTTTTTGACCATGGTTGCGACTCTCTTTCTACAGGTAAGTTAGTGGAGATTTTTTCCTACAGTTGTTTTTTGTTTGTTTTTTAATGATGGCTTAAAAAATGAAATGAACTGAGCTGTTTGGTTTGTTTTGGTTTACATTTGGGAGAAATTTTGCATAGTGTATTTTTTTGTAAATACACTAAAAATGTATGTTCAGTAATTTATTCTTGCCTAATTTTAATGCCAAGATTATGCACCTTAAAATTCTATATTTCTAAACATTCAGTGCCAATTATTTAACTTATTTTAAATACTTAATGGTTTTTAAACCTTATTTCTTTCAGTTTTTATGGCAGTTGGAGCTTCAATTGCTGTTCGCTTAGGAACTCATCCTGACTGGTTGTTTTTCTGCTCTTTTATTGGGATGTTCATGTTTTATTGTGCTCACTGGCAGACTTATGTTTCAGGCGTGTTGAGGTTTGGAAAGTAAGTATGTATTTTAAGTTGTATATTTTGTAAGATATAATAAAATTCATTTTCACTGTCATACTTCATTTATTCATAATAAAGGGAACAAACTGTCAATCATGAATTTAAATTACCTTTTAATTTATTGAAGCATCCATAAATGTTATATCTTAGGTTTAGTCTTTTAGGTGTTCTTCTTGTTATAGTTACATACTTGATGATAATTTTATTTTTTCTCCCTCTCCAACTTACTAGCCCAAGTTCACATTAACAGGAGGAAAAGAAAAATAAGGGATGTGAATAAAGTAGAAAAAGGATATAAAGTACCTAAAAAAGAAGCATTTGGCTAAAAGATAAAATAATGAGATATGAAATCTAAAGGTGTGTCCATAAAGGGGAACCCCTTTACAGCAGTCCTGAACAACAGTAGTCGTGAGAATCTCAGCTGTGGTATACAGTTGGTGAGATAGTGTAAAAGCATCTTGTAATATTTGCCCCTGATGCTTAGACACCAGGAAACAGTGCACAGGATTGGAACTCTGTCCTCTCTCTCTTTCTCATCAGCTCCCTCTTTGCCTGATCCTTTAGTAGCCGTCTCCCTTTGGCTCATTCTCAGCTTTGGCTTCCCCGTCTTCAGATTCTTTCCTGCAGCACTTTAGTGCTTCCTGGGAGAAGCAGTAGCTTTGAGGGAAAAAAAAAAAAAAACTTCTGACAATGATAACTGAAAGGAGAAGCTCAAAACAATGGATCCATTTAGCAGAGTGAAAGCCATTGGCAGTTTTTCACATTGACTTTACATTACAGAATAGTCACAGCTGTCAGCTGTTGAGCACTTGTGTGGTTCTGGTGGTATACTCAGTGCTTTTCATGCCTTTTCTCATTTATTCCTCACATTGACCCTGTTGAGGCTATTACTGCCACTGTACCAGTGAGGCGGAGAAGTTCTGTAACCTCCTTATACTGCTAAAAAAAAGTGTGGAGCCAGGGTTAAACTCAACTCTCCAAACCCCACACTCTTAACGACTGTTGTTCAGTAGCAGCAGTTATTTAATGACTTAGACTTTATCTCTTTGACTTTCAACTTCATTAAAAATCTTTCTGAAATGAATTATTTTACATTCCTGACCTAGTTGTACACTTTATACTCATTTACTGTTGGCTGAGAGCTTAATGTGTGCCTAGAACTGGACATAGAAAGATGAGTCACTTGTGAGTGGAATATGCCAGACAGATTGGGCTAAAAGCATTGTAGGCAGGAGGATGAGGAGAGGAAGTACTCAGAACATTAGGGAAGTGGTTGCTGTGGTTGAGCACTAGACATGTGAGGGACTGGAGGAGATCCTGCACTGCTCAGGGTTTCAAGCGTGTAAAATGCTTACTCTCTATGGCACAGATCCTCCTCTGTATGATTTCACTTTATCAAAGTAAAAGCATCATTGAGCATTGAGTAGGATACACATGGATAGTCCAGCTCAACACTATAAGAAGGATCTATATGTGGGACATCAGCCAAGCCTCTGTAAATACTTACAGAATCAGTATCAACTGTCAATTGGCTAGGATGGATGTCCTGAAAAATCTGTCAATAAACAATAATAAATTTCCCCCCCAAATTAGTCATTTATATAGTTTATCCTAAAAGAGGAAGAATGAAGCTTTCTGTGGTATGAATGATGCATGTGTGAAACCAAGGTTCCTAGCTTGATCCCTGTACATGTCGTTCAGTTCACTGAAAGTTTGTCCTGTAATTTCTGTCAGCTTTCCTAGTTGCTTCTGGTCACTAGTCATACCCTGGAAAAATTATGGATTAACTTAATGGAATTCTGCACTGTTACTTGAAAAAGAGTACAAAATTCTGATAATAAATCATAGGTGTAGGGGAAAGAATGTTGTCTCTGAAGTCATTTTTCTATAGCAGTATCCAGCTGTTTTCAGTATAAGCGTGGAAAAATCACTTCACTTTCTCTTTCCCAAAAAACAGGTATAATGTATATATAGCTCATAAGACTGATAATAGATGCTCACTAAATGTCAGTACTTTTCCTCTTTTTTCTTCACAAAATACCATACATTATATTACTTAGTTTACCTTTTTCAACTAACTTGACTATTTCTCCATGCAGTCTGGAGGCCTTGATTTGCCTATCACTGATCTTACAAATACTGGATGTCATTACATTTTCCTTTTATTTGTGCATTAATGTTCCAGCCACCTGTTCCCTCTAAATGCCCTCAAAATAACTCAGCTGAGAAGTCTTTTCTTCCATGCTACTAAGTTAACTTCAGTCATGTCCGACTCTGTGTGATCCCATAGACGGCAGCCCATCAGGCTCCCCCATCCCTGGGATTCTCCAGGCAAGAACACTGGAGTGGGTTGCCATTTCCTTCTCCAGTGCGTGAAAGTAAAGAGTGAAAGTGAAGTCGCTCAATCGTGTCTGACTCTTAGCGACCCCATGGACTGCAGCCTACCAGGCTCCTCCATCCATGGGATTTTCCAGGCAAGAGTACTGGAGTGGGGTGCCATTGCCTTCTCCAATAGCTGGATCTATTTTATCATCTAGTCCCTACATTTCTTGTATTTGCAGAGCAGTAAGTATTCCTCTAGCAGGGCATCTAAGAGATGCAAAGGAGGTAGACACATAAAATCTGAAGCTCAGAAAAAAATATATGGATTTGGAGAAATGGATTTAGAGGTCATTGGCATATAGATGGTACTCTTATGCAGCAATATGAAGAGAGGAGGAAATTACAGATGTGGACTACTTGCTAGCCTGTTTATGGAGCAAAGGAGAGAGGAATTGGTAGCTTCAGAGGATGCAGATTAGAGACTGATGTTGCTTGGTTTAGGGAGTTTTTTAAAGAAGTTTATGTTTAGGGCTTCCCTGTTCGCTCAAACAGTAAAGAATTGCCTGCAGTGTAGGAGACCTTGGTTTAATCCCTGGGTCAGGAAGATCTCCTGGAGACGGGAATGGCTACCCACTCCAGTATTCTTGCCTGGAGAATTCCATAGCCAGAAGAGCCTGGCAGGCTACAGTTCATAGGGTCCCAAAGAGTCAGACAAAACTGAGTGGCTAACACTTTTACGAGTATGTTTATATATAGGGGGGGAAATGTCTGTGGAAACCAAAAATTATAATGACTATTAGCAACATAATGAGAAAAACTATTGGAATTTTCCCTACTTTTTAGTGAAATTGACTTGAGAGTGTTTATGAATTTGCTGTAAATCATCTGGTTGTTTTTATGTTACTATTAATTTTTCCTGATTATAAGAGTAATACATGATTGTTATTAAAAATTCAAACTTTGCAGAAGTATATAAAGTAGAAGATAAAAGCCTTCTGTAATCTCAGTGGTAACTGTTACTAGCAATTGTATATATGCTATACAAGTTTTTTACCTATATGTGAGCACATTGTTCCTGTAGACTTTTTCACTTAACAGTGTAGTTAATTGATAATTCAGTGATGGAACTAAAGGTAAAAAGAAGCCTATGGAGATTTTTACATCTTTGATTTCAGTATATGGTTAATGAATCTTCATATTCAGGAATTGGATTTACAAACCTCCGTTCTTTATCTTTCCTTTTTAGAGTGGATGTAACTGAAATTCAGATAGCTTTAGTGATTGTCTTTGTGTTGTCTACATTTGGAGGAGCAACAATGTGGGACTATACGGTAAATCTAAGTGTTTATATTTAAGTACTTTTTAAACATTTGGGGAAAATATTGTATTGTTAATTTTCTTCAGATATTCTTAGAGCTATATTTAATATTCATTCCATTTCTTAACCTTTTTTCTTCATTTTATAATTTTACTATTCTATATACCTTATTACAGCATGAATATACTACCCTATTCATGAATATACTACCACATAAAAGACAATGACTCCATTTCCCAAATACACAATTAGACTTGCTAGTTGAACTACCTTTTCAGACCAAAATTTATTTCATAAAAGAGATTTATAAAAAGTAAAAAAAAAAAAGTAAATTCAGTCAAATACTTTATGTTTGAAACTTGCCCCTCAATATTAGGAAAGTTGATAATTTGTATTTTTTATAATTTACTATGAGTGAAGTTTCTCATGTTGAATGTTTTTTATTTTCTGCTTGGTTGGAGACCTCAGATAAAAGTTGACTCTCAAGGAGGCCATTGTTACAAATTCATGCTTTCCAGAGGAAGGAAATTTATGAAGAAACAAATTATTTTCTCACTACAACCTAAGTTTACACTATTGGCTGACTCAAAACTTCATGTCCATAGAGTTAAGAAGAATAATGAGGATAATACCAGCTGTCAACAACTAATGCTTATTCAGTACTTACTATGTTCTTAAATATTTTACTGTCACTCTTTTCATCTGACCCCCAGAACAACGCTATGAAGTAGATACTGTCATTATTCTGATTTATTAATAAGTCTTAGAATGATTGAGTAATTTGTACAAGGACATATAGCTAGTAAGTACTGGAGCTGGAAATTAAACAGACTAATTCCAGACTCTGTTTTTAATCACAAAGCAATATACCCCTGGTAATACAAACAGTAAGAAATACAAAGCTAAACATACTCTTACCGTAGGCTCTAGTGACTGTGCTCTTTAGTATTTACCCAAATACATTAAAAATTATGTCTCTTCAGGGAATTCCCTGGTGGTCCTGGTTAGGATTCAGTTCTTTCACTGCTGTGGGCCAGGGCTCAATCCCTAAGCAGCGAACTAAGATCCCACAAGCCATGTGGCATAGCCAGAAAAAAAATTATGTCTATACAAAAACCTGATTATGGATCTTTATTGCAACTTTATTCATAATTACCAGAACTTGGAAGCAAGTAAATGGATTAACTGTGGTACATCTAGGCAAATATTCAGTGTTTAAAAGAAAGAGCTATCAAACCATGAAGAGACATGGAGGAAACCTAAATGCATATTATTTAGTGAAAGAATCTAGTCTGAAAAGGCTCCATATTGTATGATCCCAATTATATGATATTTTAGAAAAGGCAAAATGTTGGAAACACTGAAAAGATCTGCTATTGCCAGAGGTTATGGGGTTAAGGAAGATTGAATATTTTAAGGGATGTGAACCCATTCTGAGTGATACTATAATGGTGGATACCTGTCCACTTGTCATTATACATTTGTCATTTATACATTACATATTATCACAGAATGTACAACACGAAGAGCAAACCATAATATAAACTAGGGTGATTATAAGTGATAATGATGTCGGTGTCAGTTCATGGATTGTAACACATGGATTCTATCGCTCTGGTGGAGAATGTTGATAGGGAAGCATGTGTGAGGGCAGGGAGTATATGGGAATTCTGTGTACTTTCTGTACAGTTGCTTTGAACCTAAAATTGCTTTAAAAATTATGTCTATTTTTAAAAACTGTGGGAAATTTCTCTGTGGCATTTAGTTTCAGAATTGCCAATTGTAATTCATATTACTAGGCTCAGAAATAGACTTTGAGCATATTTTTAAGTAGTGGAACATTCTCTGTGATATTCACATTCCTTCTTATCATGTAAGAATAAATAATAGAATCAAGGATGTGCTACATAGGCCTCTAAAATATTGTAGATGTGTCTTTCATGGTAGCTGCTCTGCCAATACCCATTAGAAGGTAAATGTGGACTTAGAGGCAGTTAGGCAACTCTGGTCATTGTCAGATGTGGTTGTTTTAGTTTGGAATTCTGATTTAGTTATACTGTGGAAGAATTTAATCTTAAAATCATTTCATTCAATATTTTGGCAATACCATAGGAAGAAAGCATACCTATTTATTCCCATCAATAAGAATACTTGTTTTAGATATAGATTTTCTAAATTGAATTGTTATCTGTAGTTTTCACAAATTTTGGTACAGTACTTCAAAGTATATTTTCAAACACAATAGCCTATAGCTTTTGGCAATTCATTGTTACTGTTTTTTAAATCCTTTGCTGCCTTTGGAAGTTTTCTTGAACAGCAATTGACCAACAGGTAAATATATATCGCTAAAGAGATTTAATCCTGGATGTTAACTACACAAAATTTTTGCATGCACACACATTGTGGTATTTGTCACATTTGTGATACAGATCACAGATCAGTGTCTGACTCCTAGGATGCTGCCTTTTAGAGGTACTAGA
Source organism: Oryx dammah (assembly GCF_014754425.2). NCBI lineage: Eukaryota > Metazoa > Chordata > Mammalia > Artiodactyla > Bovidae > Oryx > Oryx dammah. Next base: position 52,862,104 of record NW_024070213.1, on the reverse strand, counting down.
GTCAAGTGAACATCCTTTTTCATGTTTCCTTTAAGCAGATGAAGGCTTGTAAGATGCAATGCTTCATCACAGTTATTTAAGAAGACTTAGCTAAATTTGGTGCATTCATTTAAAAGATAAAACCATTAGAAGAAAAATTAACACTTCAGGTTACATTCGAGAAGTTAAGGTTTGATTATAAGAAAATGGGTAGCTTATTATATAGGGTTCTATTGTAATGTTGGAGAAGGAAATGGCAACCCACTCCAGTGTTGTTGCCTGGAGAATCCCAGGGGCAGGGGAGCCTGGTGGACTGCCATCTATGGGGTCGCACAGAGTCGGACACGACTGACGTGACTTAGCAGACTTAGCAGCATTGTAATGTTGCTTTACTGTTTAATAGGAAAATAAATTTTGTTTTCTTAATGAAGTGTTTCTTTCTTCTACCCTAAAGATACCCATCCTAGAAATAAAATTGAAGATCTTACCAGTTCTTGGAGTAGTAGGTGGAGCAATATTTTCCTGTTCAAATTATTTCCATGTTATCCTCCATGGTGGTGTTGGCAAGAATGGATCCACTATAGCAGTAAGACATCAATTTCATCATCATTCAGTATTAATTTTATGATAAATTTTCTTAACACTCAGCTATAGAGATACTAAAAATATGATGAATTTTAAAAATAGGGAAGGAAACTAAATATTTTAAAAGAATCCTTTTAAGGCACATAATATAAAAAGGTATTTTTGAAACAGTTTAGACTGATTTTACAGCATTTCTCCTCTTTCTATACAGCCTTTCTTAGAGTAGGCTTTGGTGACATTCCATGTAATCATCTGCTGTTTATTGTACATAATTAAGAGCTGCCATTTGTTTTCTTCCTTGTTGTGCCTGGCCCTGATATAGGAGAGGAGGAGGAAGGAATGAGTTCCTGACTGAATGTCAGGAAAGCAGTCCAAAGTCATGGTTTCACATATGGGACAATTTATTATGCATGAAGTAAATTTAATTGAAATTTCATCACTGAAATACATTTTTAAAACTACCCTAATATTTTAAAAGGTAAAAACTTCAGCCTCAGTTCTTGAGTGGGTACACCTTGTATTTGTTGTGTTATTTACACTTTGCTCATCTATAATTCTTCTGTATTTATTTGTTTTAAAAAAACTCTTTCAGTACTTTTGCAGAGAAAAGAGGCAGAAAGAATTCTGCTCACTTTTTAAACAAATATAATATCTATGTTTTCTTTTTTAAATGTCATCTTCAAGGTAGTTGAACATTATGAACTTATTCCAGTGATGCCATCTTCTATCAAAACATTGCATGCCTTTAAGCTATAGTTCATTCTCTTTAATTTGCTATAGTTCAGAATTTCTGTCCTGTAAGGATGGGTTTGATTTTGAGAAAAATCAAAGTCACTTGAAGCCAGACCTAATAAATAAGAGGAGTAAAAACCTGAAATATAGCATTTTTACTTAAAAAAAAAAAAAAACCACCTCATTCCTTTAAATGACATATACTGGCTCTTAAGACAATTTGAAAGGAATCCACATAATTCATATATTATCGATCTTTATGAATATATTTTATATACATAATTCAAAGGCAAAGTATAGAACTCAGATATATAAGTTCTGATATATTTGGAAAAATTAATTGGTTGTTTTTTGAGGTGTTTTGTCAGTTGACTTCAGAATTGTTTTAGAAATGTTATAATACTCTACATAAAGGGTTTAAGAGTACTTGTTGCTTGACCATGGATGATAAAATACAGCACTAGCTGGAAAGTGAGTTCTACTAAAAATGATAAAACTTAGCAAGGATCAGTGTCCATTTTAGAGAATATTTTACTAAGAAATAATTGATTAAATGTTTGAAGGGAGACAAGAAATCAAACACTATCTCTAAGAAGTGGTTGATTTCAAATTCTTGAACCAGTGGTTTTTCAATGTTTTTTTAGCAGCAGATTTCCCTGAATAAAATTAACAGATAAAAGCACCATTTTAAGGGCTTCCCCTGGTGGCTCAGTGGCAATGAATCTGCCTGCAAATGCAGGAGACACATGTTCAATCCCTGGTCCAGGAAGATCCCATGTGCTGAGGTACAGCTAAGTCCATGTGCCACAACGGTTGACCCTGTGCTCTAGAGCATGGGAGCTACAACTACTGAAGCCCACACTCTAGAGCCCATGCTCTGCAACAGAAGCCACCACAGTGAGAAGCCTGTACACCACAGCCAGAGAGGAGCCCCCACTCCCCCCAACTACAGAAAAGCCAGCACAGCAACAAAGAACCCAGCACAGTCAAAATAAATAATTTAAAGCAGTATTTTAATAGCATAAATATTTATAACATTACTATATAGTGTTTTATTGACATGACTTTAAAATATTCATAATATTAGTGTAAGTTCTAACTTATTACATATAAACTTAATAGACAAGAATAAGGCAGTTTTAATAGATACATTTAAGTTGATGGTTATATATTTAGTAAGCCTTAATATCAAATTTATTGCAGTATTTTGTTCAGAATAAGCAATCCTAACAGAATCCCAATTCATATAGATAAAAATATAATGGGTTCAGTTGTACAGTGCTACATAAGAGGGCACTTGTGGTCTAAATGTAAAAGGCAGGACAGGGTAGGATGTTGGTATAGAGAGTGACTAGAATTAAACTCCTCCTAATCAATGATTAAGATATTGTATAAAAGTGGCAGGTTAAGCTTTATTTCAGTATCTCACAAAAATATGTTAACTTGGCAACTGGACTGTTGATGGCCTTGAACATGGTAAAATTTAGTATAAGATAAATGATGTCAATTTTTAGTGATTATTAGCTTAAAATGTATATTCAATAAAATTGGAATGAAACATCTGTAGAACCGTATTACCTCTTTGTAACCCTTGGAAGGGTTCTGTAGAGGTTTGAAAAGCACAGCTAAGGTCTATATACTCCTTTAGGCCATATACTATCACACTCTTCTCTAGGTCTCTAGTTCCTAACACAAAGTAGATGCTCAGAAAATATCTGCATTGTAATAAATGCATTGTTAAAATGTGGTGCTGATTTTCTGCTCTATCCCTTAGGGTACCAGTGTCTTATCACCTGGACTCCACATAGGAATAATTATTATACTGGCAATAATGATTTATAAAAAGTCAGCAACTAATTTGTTTGAAAAGCATCCTTGTCTTTATACCCTAATGTTTGGATGTGTCTTTGCTAAAGTCTCACAGAAATTGGTGGTAAGAAATTCTTTTAATTTATGATTCATGGTATAAATAATGTATTTGTTCCTCAAACACAAAACTGGAAACTCTTTCATATAATGGGTAGGTTTTTTGTGGTGTTATCACAATAAATAGTTAGCTATTTGTGCTCCAAGTAATACTGTAAATGAATGTTTTATTCAGAGACAAGACTCCTTAGTGTAAGTTCTCTTAATTATTTAACGATTATCAGTTATAACCTTCTGATACCAAGGAATTTAAATATTGGAAACTTTAACAAGCTACCTAGTCCTGAATTTGAGAGATTTTAGATTCAATATTCCCATATCAAACGTGAGAGTAAATGGTCTCTTTGGTGGTGGTGGTGGTAGTTTAGTTACTAAGTTGTGTCCAACCCTTGTTGATACCATGGACTGTAGCCTACCAGGCTCCCATCTGTCCATGAAATTTCCCAGGAAAGAATACTAGAGTGGGTAGCCATTCCCTCTCCAGGGGATCTTTCAGACCCAGGAATCAAACCTAGGTCTCCTGCATTGCAGGCAGATTCTTTACTGACTGAGCTATGAGGGAACCCCAAATTACCTTTTTATCCTTATCTTAACAGCAAATTAAAGATTTAGTTATTTCTATCCTGAAAAGAAAACATTTAAAATTTAATAGTGAAATTATTTTGTTTACTTTTTTATAGATAGCTCACATGACCAAAAGTGAACTGTATCTTCAAGACACTGTCTTTATTGGCCCAGGTCTTTTATTTTTAGACCAGTACTTTAATAATTTTGTAGACGAATATATTGTTCTATGGATAGCAATGGTAAGTACCTTTTTGCTAAGATTTTTTATTTATTTTTAACAAATGTCAGATAATACTATGCTTAAGAGTCATTTCAGTGAGGCATTAGGTAGCCTTAACTATTTAATCTATTAAGAATTTCTGAACATTTAAAATTATTTCTTTAAAGTTCCTTTTATATTGTGTCTGAATATGGCCCACATATACATCGAGATACAGTTCCAACAATGTAAATCCTTAAAAACAAAACTGTGTGCCTTAAAAAAAAAACAGTACCAGAAAACAGTACAAGTGGCCTGAGGTGACCTCTAAAAATGGTACACTATTCACTCAACCCAGAAAACCCCACAAAATCATGCAGATCAAGAGGTTCAAATCTTTATGTTCACTTTAAGAACACTTGTGAAACTGCCCATGCATATCCAAAAAGCCACCAAGTATCTGACAGATGTCACTTTCAAGAGGCAACGTGTGCCATTCCATCGTTAACAATGGTGGAGTTGGTAGGTGTGTACAGGCCAAATAGTGGGGCTGGACGCAGGGTCGGTGGCCCAGAAAGAATGCTGAATTTTTACTGCACATGTTTAAAAATGCAGAGAGTAATAATGCTGAACTTAAGGGCTTAGATGTGGATTCTCTGGTCATTGAGCACATCCAGGTGAACAAAGTCCCCAGATGCGGCACAGGACTTACAAGAAGAGCTCACGGTTGGATCAATCCTTACATGAGCTCTCCCTGCCACATTGAGATGATCCTTACTGAAAAAGAACAGATTGTTCCTATACCAGAAGAGGAGGCTGCACAGGAGAAAAAGATACCCCAGAAGAAACTGAAGAAACAAAAACTTATGGCTGGGAATAATTGCCGCAAAAAATAAATGCAAATAAAAGTTAAAAAAAAAAAAAAAGTACAAAAGTGTCAAAAATCACTTCACTCTCTGGCAAAGCTTTACAAACATGAATTAGTGTCTTATTTAATCCAGGTTATTAGAATTACTCTGAACTTATAGCAGATAACAGGTAAATTAAATGGAATTTGTGTTAGCAGAGGGCACTACTACATCAAGAAATGTCAGCTAATACTGAGGAAACAGAACAGACAGTATAACCAAGTATAGGATTCCAGGACCATTTGTGCTAGAAGTAAGCAACCATATGTATGAGTATGGCCCTTGAGGATAGTGCAAAATTTATATTAATAATGATGATTCTTATCAAGCAAATTCAATTCTTATAGCTTGCATCCTGCTTAAAAAGTGATATAGATAATACATAATTTCTATTCAAAAATTATAAAATGTAGAATTATGGCACATAAGAAGGCAGCTTTAGCCATCTAAGGAAAAGAAAATCATTGTTTCTAACATTTTAATTGCAAGTAAATAAAGGAGGCAATATTAACTTAAAAAAAAATTTTACTGAGACATTTATGGCTAGGCTTCAATTAGTGCTATTTCTGGACAATTTTGCCTCATTTTCCCCTACCTCCAGACCGCACCAGACTCCACCAAATTGTTAGAGATATACAAAAATTAATATTAAAGTGAGCTAAAAGAAACATTGAACCTTTTGATAATTTGAATAATCTCACACTATTTACTAGAGATAGGTGTTTTTTAAAACCTATCTGTTCTGTGCATGGACCAATGGGGTACATGTGATCATCCTTTGTTCTAGGTTTTATAGTATTATACTTTTTTGGAGTAAATTAATAATATCTATTCAGAAGTCTTCCATTCTTCAAATGGTGGTGAGATATAAATCTTAATCCTTGAAATGTTCTCAGGCAATATTCTAAAAAATGTTTGAAAGTCAGAATGATTTCTTTTAAGTTACTATCCACTATAAATATTATTAGTGCTACAAAACAATCTAAATTTAAGAAATAGGGGGTGATTTTTCAAAGTGTCTGAAAATTCAATGTAGGGTTCCTTTTGGTGAACTTAAATAAGTATTACCAAATAGAATGAGTGTAATTAAAATATCAGGTGTTAAAAATTCAAGCACCTAACTTGTAAATGAGTGAGTTGGCCTGGTTTTACATCAGTGGTGGAGATTATGGTAAGGAAGTTAAATTCAGTTTTTCTTTAAAACACTTTGTTAGTAACCACAATTAAAAACAAGCAAACAAAAAAACACCAGGTGGACCAAAACCAACATATTGTGCCCTTTGGCATCCTTAGAGAAAAGGTTCTTGCTTCAGAGAGAAAAGTCAGATGGAGTTTTTCAAGTAAATAAGATTTTCCTCTTATCAGTGAGAATTTTCTACCAACAGAGCCACGAGGCTCCTTTCTATGAAAGGAAGCATTTGCTCCCAGTCTCGGGGAAAGGTCTTAAATAGTGTGCCTTCCTTCTTAATTTTGTAAAGAACATAATTTTTGTATGCCTTCCCTCAACTATGGTGTCTTTTCCAGGCCTTTACTTTCTTACAACTACTTTCACAGGAATAAGGAATAAGAAAAGTATATGATGGAGTGATTTCAATTCTAATGACCGACAGCCCCTTCTAGTAGAAAATTGGTGGCTTTGTTGCACAGCAGAAAACTGAAAGAATGTGGAGTCAGAAGACTTGAGTTCTGTTGCTTTTCAGCTTTTGTAATTTAGTCTAGACCTTTTATCACTCTGAGCTCAGTTTCTGAATCTGTGAAATACCCTGCATATTCCAGAGGACTACAGCGAAGGCCAAATACAAATTATAAAATGTAGTATTTTTGATGAAGAATTTTTGGCTAAGGTTTGAAATTAGGGGGTGGAGGACAGCAAAGAATAGCTGCTACTTCAGAAAAGATAGACCATAATCCATTTTATATTTTCTTTTTTGCTTCTAAAGGTCATTTCTTCACTTGATATGATGAGGTACTTTAGTGCTTTGTGCCTGCAAATTTCAAGACACCTTCATCTAAGTATCTTCAAGACTTCATGTCATCAAGCACCTGAACAGGTTCACAAGCATATTGACTAATATCCCAAGAAAAAGAGGAGAAGCAGTTAGGGGAACCTATGAGTGAAGGAAATCCCTCTTTGCAGGAGGCCAGTATATTATCAAATAAGGTTATATTTTAGTATAAAAATTAAGTCCTATAGATCCATTTTATCTGTCTTAGTTGCAAAGCCCTCATTATCAACATTTTTTATCAAGGTATTATCAGAGTAATACAACCTATAAATTAATTCTAAACAAAACCAAAGAAAGAAATTTCAATCTTCTAAGTATAAAAAAGTGAACCACTACAGTTCTAAAGAGCAATCTGTTTGTCTCATAAATCCTTATCAAACAGTTGTGGTTTTCTCTGCCAAAGGATTACATAAAAATTCAGGACAAAGGATTTTAGCCATCTTGAGGGAGATGCTTACTTTGATTGCTAAAAACTGATAAATGAGTTCATAATACTGCATAAGTGCATAGACTTATAATTATTGAGTGAAATGTAAGCATCTTTACAGTGAGAGCCAATTATTCCTTGATATTCTAAGTTTCATTGTCACCAAAAAGTGGATATTAAACATTTCCATTTGTGAAAAATAAAAACAGTAGCCTAAGCACAATTGACATATAAGAAAATCAGTAATTTATGAAACCATGACAAAAGTATCTTTCCTTCAGAATATCCGCTAAAGCTACCTCAAGTACACTTTCACTCATTTGAGATAAAATGGGGATAAAATAAGTATCTTCTATTCAGTCACTAAGTACATTATATATTGATTCTTATCTTTCCACTCTCAAAATGTTTCTATTGCTCATTATGAATAATAGAACTGTCATATGGTTCTTTGGTGACCTAGATCCTCAATTCTCATCTTACCTGTTTGTAACTTTTATCTAACAGTTCTGTAGACCATAAGCCATATGTTGAAAACATTTCTTTAAAAAAGAAATAATGAACATGTACTATATCTTATGGAGAAGGAAATGGCAACCCACTCCAGTACTCTTGCCTGGAAAATCCCATGGACGGAGGAGCTTGGTGCAGGCTACTGTCCATGGGGTCGCAAAGAGTCGGGCACGACTGAGCGACTTCACTTCACTGTATCTTAAGCAAGAAAAAGGCATATTGTAAAAAGAGCAAAAAGTTGATATTTCTTAACAGGAAATGTTACTTAAGTACAATGAAAATACTCTGGAGTACTTATTTGGCTTCTAAAACAATTTGTAAATTCAATAAGAACAGCTTATTGAATAATTTGAATAGTACTTAAACAATTTGAATAGTACTTAAAATGTATATTCTAACATGTACTTTGGCTTAAAAGGGAAATCCTATACAAAATACAAAAATTTAGGAAGTAAACTCCTAAATTTTGTCAGATATTTGTTAACAATGGAGGACTAATTTCTTCCAATATAACTGGTCACAGAAGAAGAGAATCAGTATGTATTTGTTTTTTAAAATTTGGAGAACCTAAAATAAAGGTGAATTATGAGACAAAAATTAAATTTAAAATATGGAGAAACAAGACAAAGTCACTCTTCTCTCCTATTGGGCATATTGTTTTGAATGACTCAGGGAAAGTATTTTCAGCAAAAAATAGTAAGTTTAACTCAAATATTTCAAATTTATTTTGCTGAAACAATATTTATTAAGTGTTCAATATGTTTTTCTCTGCTTAAAAAGTGTACATTTTAAAATACCAGGTATAAGAATTAACAGTTTGGAAATGAATGTAAAAACTTCCATATATTTACTGAATATTGAAACTGGAAAACAAAACATTCTGTGTAATTTATAGTTAAAGACAGATGTGAAGTACTTAAACCATAAGTAATTAGGTATGTTAATGAAATGCTCTTAATATTTACTAAGGGCATATGTCATTTAATTATGGACTGAGCCCAGTTAAATGGCATTTTGATGTCATTGTAGAAGTAACATTCACAAATCCATGCCTTAAAACAGTATTTATATATCCTGTTTGTTTTTTTAAAATGGATTTTAGCAGTTTAATTTATTCCAGAAGGGAAACTTAAGTTGCTTTTAATAAGTTTTTATAAGTCAATAGAATGTAGTTTTTGAAATCTTATTTTCATTAGAATTGGCAGTGTAACTTCATGGGTATACATGAAAGGATGAACATATAATAGGTTTTGTGTTTTTTTTCTTAAATAAGAACATTAACCATCTATACTTGTGTTTTCTACCTTTTGGAAGTGATACAAATACATGAAGCCAAAACTTGCAATTAAATCATTTTTATTGCTAAAAGTTAAATGACAAATGTTAGAAAAATTCACTATTGCTATATTATCACTAGTACTATTAAAGAGCTGAAGCACAGTGGTACATATAATTTAGGGATTGCTGCTCCTCACAGAAGTTCATATTTGGAGGTGAACAAAAAGAATGGTCTTGCAATGATTAATACTATATAGTATTTTAAACCAGAATCTTAAATCACTCTAACGACTTATTAGCTAATGTTATAATTGTATCATATTACTTAGGTTCAAGTTCTTCCTTCAAAGAGTCATCAGAATAACATGGATTGAAGAGACTTTCGGACACTTGCCATCTCTTGCTGCTGCTGTTACATGAAAGGAGATATTAAACACTGGTTTAATTTTTAGATAAGTGTTAATACATATTTCAGCAAATAAAATATTTCAATGCTTACATTAATACTTTTTTTCAGTTCTGAATAACAACTTACAGTTTCCATCATAATTTTTTTCTGCAACAAAGCCATTTCTTTTTTAAGTTCATTTTGTGCACCAGTAAGTAGATTTTCATGATTCTTCTCCAAGTCCTCCATACTCTAAAACACAAAAAGCTAGGTCAGTTACAAACCACTACTTTTCATCTCAGTTTCAAAACTTATGCAGTTAATTTTCAAAAGTAGGAACTTTTTAATGTTCAACAATGCACATTATTTATCTCAAATAAAAATATTCTAATACATGAAAACCAAAATATCCACTAAAGGAATAGAAAACATCATCATAAATCAAATATTATTAAAGGAGTTATAACAGTAGTATACCTTCTCACTGGAAGAAACAAAAAGTAACAAAATTTTATAAAAGGAATAGAAGCACAACTTGCTATAGCTATGTAGTAGAAAATGGGGATTAATTCCAATTTAGTTGCCAAAAGAATAAGATTGAAAAGGTAAGGGAAAAGGAGTTAAAAGTATTCTAGGGCAAGCGCATAAACAACAGCATGAAAGTGCAGAGTTCAGAGAAAGCAATTATGTGGAAGGGTGGAAGTAAAGGATGAATGTAGTAACTGAAGCATTAAAAAAGGATCATATTGGGGGGTGGGGGTAAATCTTGAATACCTAAGAATTCAGAATGAGAATCTACCGACAGTTTTTCAGGAGGGAAAAGATAATGTTTTCAGAAGATAGTATGGCAGACCCATGAAGGATAGGTTGGTAAACAGAAAAATCAGTTAAGAGTTTTTATAGTATAAGCAAAGAATAACAAGGTTCTGAACTATGGCAGTAGCAGTGGTGAAGAATAAGGGAAATGGAGGTGTCAAATATAGTACTAAAGTTCCTACACCAAGTGATAATAATGTCCAGTGATAGCATTTAGCACTTAAATAAAATATAATGAATTCAGAATGGAAAATAGCTAAGAATTTAAAATGTGTAACCAAAATGTTTTCCCCTTAAACTGAGAAAAAAATTATATTCTACTTCTACATATAAACTATATTTTATAAGAATGTAATATGTTACCAAATACAACAAACCTTTATGAACTGCTCATACAATTGTCTAATTGTTTTCAGTCTCTGGCTCTGAACAATTCTAGATTGTTGGAAAACCTTTTGTTGCTGTCGAAACAGATTCTGCAAATGTAAAAGAAAAAATTATGTGATAACTATTTGGGTAAAATTTAGGAAAAAATAATTCTATGTTAAAAGGAATAGTTTTCTAATCAGTATTTTTAAGATTTTTTCTTAACGTTTACTATGAGTTTAGATAATGTGTTTACCACTTACATACAATAATATAATAATCCAGCTAGTCACTGAATAGGAAATCTCAACAGTGCTCAAAACATGTCTTAATTTTTCTTGCTTTCTATGTCAACACAGATGATCCTTCCAATATTGCTGATCTTTCAATTTCTTGACCTGTTTTCAACCAATGGTTTTTGCCCTTCACCCTACTTTATGTATTACTTACACACTCATAACCTAGATTTTGTCATTACCAATAACTATAACCGCTACACAGTATTAATAATAGCAAACTTCACATTAACAAAGTGTTAGGTAGGAAGCAAACACCAACAGCTTTTATATTGGTATGTGCCTGTACTTACGGTTTACCATTCAGCAGAACCAAACTCACAGCCAGCAATAGGTAATGGAACCTGGCTGAGTTCCATGAGTGTACTACAAGGCCAGGCTCTCCACTTCTACTTGAAACTTGGTTATAATAGATTAATTATAAAGCTACAAAGCTAAGCATAATACTAACAGCAAGTTTTTCTTCTTGTTCCTCAGCTTTCTGCATATCCATATCCCACTGCTGGAACAAAGTCAGAAACTGCTGAGAATATTCTTGGTTAAGCTTCTGCCTGTAAAACATAATATTATTATATTTCATATCAATGTGGAGCAACTATCAAAACCAAATTGATTTGATGTAATTATGCTATAATAAAAGAGAAAGCATCAAATTTCCAGATGTGAAATCAAGAAGTATAACTTATGCTGATTCCAGAAATATTTATTTTCCTAACCAACTAACAGAAAAACCCTCAAAATCCTCTCATGCACTTTAGCTCTTGAAAACTAGTGGAGTTTTATTATATATATACATTTTCCCAGAAAAGTCCATTTTATCTCCAAGCAATTTACTTTTCATTTTCTCCTATTGAATATAGGTTATGATATGATAGATTCACTGAAGTTACTGTAGAAGATTTTCAAATAGAAATGTTTCACTTAATTTTTCCCCATTTTGCTACAATGATTTTGTACAAAAGAATAGTTAATTCAGCTAAAATATATGAATTGTTTATAATATATAAGGTTGATCATTTTATACATTGTTAAATAGTTAATTGTTATAAGACCAATGGTTTATATGACACTGACTTTTTATTGAGCTAGCGTATTTTAAAATGAAAATAAATTATTTTATTGTTTAAAAAAAGCCTCAATCATTATTTAAAAGGGGAAGGAGGTCATCTTTATTGATTTCTAGGAAATGTATCTCAAGTCTGTGAAGAAATAAAGTTATAGCACTAAAAGACTTAGAGGAAAATCAAATCAAATATAATTTTTACTAGAGATCCCAATAAATTGAAGATGATAATACTTCTCATAATTTGTACCCATGAGTAGTAAGGAATGATACAAATGTTGTGGCAGTGAAAAAAACCAACTTTACCTTTGCTCTTGTTGGATTTTCCAAACATTTTCAAGTTTCTGGTTACTGGTTTTGAGAGAAGCCTTGGTATACATTTCTAGTCTCTTTCTCTTGGCAAGAAGAGACTTGTTAATATCAGCTATAATGAAAATATATATTCATTAAATTTAATGTGAAAGTAAGTTATTTATCCCCACATATTCAAATAAATATGGATAAAGCTGGTTCAAGAATTTTGAAGATATTTTAAAAATACACATACTATCAAAAAGCATGATTAGTTGCTTGCTTTTGTTTCTGAGAAAAATTATAGTTATTGGTATCTCAATTCTTCTTTTCTTAACTAGAGATAATTTTAATTTAGAGATGATTAAAAAGAGCTAATAACTCAAAAAAAAAGGTCTCAAGGACAGACTTTAATTTTTTCATAAGAAGACACTAATAAAGACTAAATTTAGAACTCATTATATAAAACACAAAACTTTTTTAAAAGCCTACAAATAAAAACAAAATGTTTTTAAAAATATAGTGATACTATTAAATATATTTTTTACTAAGAGAGACAAAGCATAGGAAAATCTTAATTTAAGTAGGTATCTAAATAAGTTCATTCAGGAACTCTTTCATTCAGGAACTCTTTTAAATATGTTCGTGGAGCTTTTTACAGGCCATTTTTTACCAATAAGTACTGCATTTCATAAAATTTTTAATACTTCTAATAATTCTTTGCTAGGCACATGCATATGGATCTCCTGTCAATGGTCATTTTCAGCAACCATGATGAGGTTACCTATACTATCAGATATTTGGTATTTCCAAGTGAAAGTGAAAGTCAGTCAGTCGTGTCCAACTCTTTGTGACCCTGTGGACTATACAGTCCATGGAATCATGGAATTTCCTAAGCCAGAATGCTGGAGTGGGTAGCCTTTCCCTTCTTCAGGGGATCTTCCCAACCCAAGGATCGAACCCAGGTCTCCTGCATGACAGGTGAATTCTTTTACTAGCTGAGGCACAAGGGATTTCCAATATCTATCTCCAATGATACATTTATAAGGTCAAGTATTTTGCTACTAGCAAATAGGACAAACCTTTCAAAAAATATTTGATTATATGAATGATCTATAGAGAAGACCCAAATATTTACTCTCTTTCCAGAATACTATCCCCAATACAGTTAATGTAACTAATATTTGACATAGAATTTAATGATTTTTTTTCAATTTAATGATCTTTTTATCTGATTATACATCTCTTTGGAGAAGGAAATGGCAAACCACTCCAGTATCCTTGCCTAGAAAATCCCATGGACAGAGGAGCCTGGCGGGCTGCAGTCCGTGGGGTCACAGAGTTGGGAGTGATTGAGCAATTAACACTTTCACATTTTCATACATCTCTTACTAGCAACACTGTCTTTAATTCTCAATTACATAGTTTGATAATGTAAAAATAACAATAAAGTTATTTTAAAGGTTTCAGTTTATACTACATTTAGTAAAGAACACAACAATGTCATAGAAAATAACCAAAGAGAGAAAATGAAAAACTGACACATACACAGATATGCATGTGTTTGCATCACTTAGTCCATGAAAGTCATACAAAGAGGGCGATATTTTTCCCATCCATTTTTGTTCTAAAATTCCATAATCTATTAAACCCACACATGTATAAAGTAATAGGACCATTCTTAACCCACCATTGTTGGTACCATTCTCTTTTCACATCAACAACTGGAAAAGGTTAATAAGGAAATCTGTGAAGCTGAGTCATATATACCTGTGCAAAATCTTACATATAAAAACAAAGCATTAAAAAACAGTCTTACAGTCCACTGATTATTTACTATTATACAAGTTATATGGTTTAAAACAATGTTAAACACAAATATCTCCTAAAACATACCTCCAAATCTTTCCAGCATATTCTGTACTTCACCCCTATGAAAAAATTACATCAGAAAAGTTTTAAGGATCCATAAAATATTTATTGTTTTGGAAGGAATATCACATACCCAGTATTTTACATGCAATACTCATTGGACAACCAAATAGCTGCTTCTTAACAGGTGAAAATTGTTTGACCATATTACCCCATATCTTCAGCTACTGCAGAAGTCCTTTTCTTCCCATGTTTCTCAAGTGTTGGGGTCTTCTCTGCATGACAATAAAAAAATTTTTGAAATTAAGTGTGTTATTTTGGTAGTTTTTTAATGGTATCATATCTTAATTTTGAGGGTTTGTGTTTTTTTTAAGCTTTCTGCCAAGACAAGTTTTTAAAGCAGATTTATAAATGCAATACTTTCTCTGCAGGTTTGTTGTGTTGTTTAGTTGGTAAGTCATGTCTCTTGCGATCCCATGGACTGCAGCCCACCAGGCTCCTCTGTCCATGGTATTTCCCAGGAAAGAATTATGGAGTGGGTTGCCATTTCCTTCTCCAGGGGATATTCTCCTGACCCAGGAATCAAGCCCTAGTCTCCTACATTGGCAGGCAGATTCTTCACCACTGAGCCACCAGGGGGAGCTGCCTCTATGTAGGTTGCTGCTACTGCTGCTAAGTCGCTTCAGTCGTGTCCAACCCTGTGCAACCCCATAGACGGCAGACCACCAGGCTCCCCCGTCCCTGGGATTCTCCAGGCAAGAACACCGGAGTGGGTTGCCATTTCCTTCTCCAATGCATGAAAGTGAAAAGTCAAAGTGAAGTCGCTCAGTCGTGTCCGACTCTTAGCGACCCCATGAACTGCAGAGGAATTAAATCAGGATCAAAGACCATTTTATACGAACAATTTTGCAAGTCTTCCTATGTTAATGTCATGATAATCTCTGTACTATTTATCAGACATCAGGTGAAAGATACTATAGAAGCTTCACTAGCCCCAAAATAGAAACATGAAATATACAAAAATGCAGGACGTGGTCAGTAAACGTCACCTTCAATGGCATCCTCCTCTGAACCACTCAGATCTTTTTTGTCTTCTTGCTCAAATTCATAGGCTCTTATAGCCTGATCCCCCACGGATGGTTTCGCAGACTTCCCGGAATGTTTTCTTCCAGAAGGCACCATTTTTCAATGTTTTCTGATTAAAAAAAAAAAAAAAACACGAAAAAAACCCTTCTGAATCCAAAGACACGATTTAAATAGACTGGCAAATTTCAAAATGAGAGATATCAAATAAAGATAATTTTAATTGAATTCCACTTTAGGAGTCTCTTCATTTACTTTGTTGGACCAAAAATTAACAAGATAATGACAGCACTGCCCCTAACTCCTGAGGTGCCTTAATGGAGAGTTCTCCTCTGAGGATGGAGAGGGCGGCAGAATTCTAGATCCGCTTTTGCCAGCTTCTGGCTAAATAAATTGAGGCCAATCTAGATTTTGCATTTCAGTCACAGAGTGAAATCAGCGACTGACAGGATCAATCACGACCCCACCCCACAGAAACTGCTAGCAACAGAAATACAAAATAAAATCCGCAGAAAAAGACATCCAGTAAGAATTCCACGACCCAGGCCTCGAGGACCAGTGAAGAGGAGCCCTGAGTTAATGTAAATGGTTTCTGTGGATTAGCGGCGGGGGAGGCGCGCGCGCGGAGACTAAAGACCACCCTCTTCGCCTGAGGTCAACCTGTCCACCCGCCACATTCAACCCCAGTTGCCCAACCTGGGCCTTCCCGCCCGCTCCCCGCCACTGACAGCTCTGCCCACTAAGAGCTTTACGGCCTTCAAATTCCTGTCAGAGGCTCCCGGGAGAGCCAGCAGGAAAATTTTACCTGGTCAAGAGTAGCCCCTGGCTCAGACTCCCACGCAGGACAAACGCTTCCCTCCTCACGCCCGAAAAGCACCTCAATGGCCGAGGACCGCAGTTAATGTCTCCGGACAGGCGTGCCCTCCACTCCCGCTGCCCGGTGCCCGAGTACCTTATCTGAAAGGTCCACTTCGCAGGCGCGGACACTCCTCTGAGGAAACTCTGAATTCCGGCGGGAGAAAAGCCAGCCTCGCCTCCCGGGAGCGTCGCTGATTGGCTGGCTGGAAAGCGCATGCTTACCGTGGTCCCAGGGCTCCGCCCCCTCAGACAACGAACGGTGTGAGGCTGCTGATCCTGAGAGCGTTTTGGGCAGCAATTTGTGGCTAGTACAAATGAGGCTATGGAGCTTTCCAGTAGCTTTTTTAAGTTAAAAATTTTAAGAATATTTTAATAAAATGGCGAAGTTCAGTTCAGTTCAGTCGCTCAGTCATGTCCGACTCTTTGTGACCCCATGAATCGCAGCACGCCAGGCCTCCCCTTCTAACACCAAGTCCCGGAGTTCACTCAGACTCACGTCCATCAAGTCAGTGATGCCATGCAGCCATCTCATCCTCTGTCGTCCCCTCTTCCTCCTTCCCCCAATCCCTCCCAGCATCAGAGTCTTTTCCAATGAGTCATCTCTTTGCATCAGGTGGCCAAAGTACTGGAGTTTCACCTTCAGCATCATTCCTTCCAAAGAACACCCAGGCCAGATCTCCTTCAGAATGGACCGGTTGGATCTCCTTGCAGTCCAAGGGACTCTCAAGAGTCTTCTCCAACACCACAGTTCAAAAGCATCAATTCTTCGGCGCTTAGCTTTCTTCACAGTCCAACTCCCACATCCATACATGACCACTGGAAAAACCATAGCCTTGACTAGATGGACCTTTGTTGGCAGAGTAATGTCTCTGCTTTTGAATATGCTATCTAGGTTGCTCATAACTTTTCTTCCAAGGAGTAAGCGTCTTTTAATTTCATGGCTGCAGTCACTATCTGCAGTGATTTTGTAGCCCAAAAAAATAAAGTCTGACACTGTTTCCACTGTTTCCCCATTTTTCTCCATGAAGTGATGGGACCAGATGCCATAATCTTCGTTTTCTGAATGTTGAGCTTTAAGCCAACTTTTTCCCTCTCCACTTTCACTTTCATCAAGAGGCTTTTTAGTTCCTCTTCACTTTCTGCCATAAGGGTAGTGTCATCTGCATATCTGAGGTTATTGATATTTCTCCTGGTAATCTTGATTTCAGCTTGTGCTTCTTCCAGCCCAGCGTTTCTCATGATGTACTCTGCATAGAAGTTAAATAAGCAGGGTGACAATATACAGCCTTGATGTACTCCTTTTCCTATTTGGAACCAGTCTGTCGTTCCATGTCCAGTTCTAACTGTTGCTTCCTAACCTGAATACAGATTTCTCAAGAGGCAGGTTAGGTGGTCTGGTATTCCCATCTTTTTCAGAATTGTCCACAGTTTATTGTGATCCACACAGTCAAAGGCTTTGGCATAGTCAATAAAGCAGAAATAGATGTTTTTCTGGAATTCTCTTGCTTTTTCGATGATCCAGTGGATGTTGGCAATTTGATCTCTGGTTCCTCTGCCTTTTCTAAAACCAGCTTGAACATCAGGGAGTTCACGGTTCACGTATTGCTGAAGCCTGGCTTGCAGAATTTTGAGCATTACTTGACTGGCATGTGAGATGAGTGCAATTGTGCAGTAGTTTGAGCATTCTCTTGCATTGCCTTTCTTTGGAATTGGAATGAAAACTGACCTTTTCCAGTCCTGTGGTCACTGCTGAGTTTTCCAAATTTGCTGGCATATTGAGTGCAACACTTTGACAGCATCATCTTTCAGGATTTGAAACAGCTCAACTGGAATTCCATCACCTCCACTAGCTTTGTTCATAGGGATGCTTTCTAAGGCCCACTTGACTTCACATTCCAAGATGTCTGGCTCTAGATTAGTGATCACATCATCATGATTATCTGAGTCGTGAAGATCTTTTTTGTACAGTTCATCTGTGTATTCTTGCCACCTCTTCTTAATATCTTCTGCTTCTGTTAGGTCCATACCATTTCTGTCCTTTATCGAGCCCATCTTTGCATGAAATGTTCCCTTGGTATCTCTAATTTTCTTGAAGAGATCTCTAGTCTTTCCCATTCTGTTGTTTTCCTCTATTTCTTTGTATTGATTACTGAGGAAGACTTTCTTCTCTCTCTTTGCTATTCTTTGGAACTCTGCATTCAGATGCTTATATCTTGCCTTTCTCCTTTGCTTTTCACTTCTCTTCTTTTCACAGCTATTTGTAAGGCCTCCTCAGACAGCCATTTTGCTTTTTTGCTTTTCTTTTCCATGGGGATGGTCTTGATCCCTGTCTCCTGTACAATGTCACCAACCTCATTCCATAGTTCATCAGGCACTCTATCTATCAGATCTAGGCCCTTAAATCTATTTCTCACTTCCACTGTATAATCATAAGGGATTTGATTTAGGTCATACCTGAATGGTCTAGCGGTTTTCCCTACTTTCTTCAATTTGAGTCTGAATTTGGTAATAAGGAGTTCATGATCTGAGCCACAGTCAACTCCTAGTCTTGTTTTTGTTGACTGTATAGAGCTTCTGCATCTTTGGCTGCAAAGAATATAATCAGTCTGATTTCGGTGTTGATCATCTGGTGATGTCCATGTGTAGAGTCTTCTCTTGTGTTGTTGGAAGAGGATGTTTGCTATGACCAGTGCATTTTCTTGGCAAAACTCTATTAGTCTTTGCCCTGCTTCATTCCGCATTCCAAGGCCAAATTTGCCTGTTACTCCAGGTGTTTCCTGACTTCCTACTTTTGCATTCCAGTCCCCTATAGTGAAAAGGACATCTTTTGGGGGCGTTAGTTCTAAAAGGTCTTGTAGGTCTTCATAAAACCGTTCAACTTCAGTTTCTTCAGCATTACTGGTTGGGGCCTAGACTTGGATAACTGTGATATTGAATGGTTTGCCTTGGAGATTAACAGAGATCATTCTGTCGTTTTTGAGATTGCATCCAAGTACTGCATTTCAGACTCTTTTGTTGACCATGATGGCTACTCCATTTCTTCTGAGGGATTCCTGCCCACAGTAGTAGATATAATGGTCATCTGAGTTAAATTCACCCATTCCAATCCATTTTAGTTCGCTGATTCCTAGAATGTCGACGTTCACTCTTGCCATCTCTTGTTTGACCACTTCCAGTTTGCCTTGATTCATGGACCTGACATTCCAGGTTCCTACGCAATGGCAACCCACTACAGTATTCTTGCCTGGAGAATCCCATGGACTGAGCAGCCTGGGGGGCTGCAGTCCACGGGGTCACAAGGAGTCAGACACGACTGAGTGACTTTACTTACTTACTTACAGCATCAGACCTTGCTTCTATCACCAGTCACATCCACAATGGGTATTGTTTTTGCTTTGGCTCCATCCCTTCATTCTTTCTGGAGTTATTTCTCCACTGATCTCCAGTAGCATATTGGGCACCTAATGACCTGGGGAGTTCCTCTCTCAGTATCCTATCATTTTGGCTTTTCATACTGTTCATGGGGTTCTCAAGGCAAGAATACTGAAGTGGCTTGCCATTCCCTTCTCCAGTGGACCACATTCTGTCAGACCTCTCCACCATGACCCGTCCGTCTTGGGTTGCCCTGCAGGCATGGCTTGGTTTCATTGAGTTAGACAAGGCTGTGGTCCTAGTGTGATTAGATTGACTAGTTTTCTGTGAATATGGTTTCAGTGTGTCTGCCCTCTGATGCCCTCTTGCAACACCTACCATCTTACTTGGGTTTCTCTTGCCTTGGGCGGGGGGTATCTCTTCACGGCTGCTCCAGCAAAGCACAGCCGCTGCTCCTTACCTTTATCCTTACCTCCTTACCGCCGCCGTTCCTGACCTTCAACGTGGGATACCTTCTCTAGGCCCTCCTGTGCCTGCTCAGCCACCGCTCCTCGGGTTGCTTCTCCTGGCCGCCAGCCCTGGCCTCGGGCGTGGGTGGCTCCTCCCAGCTGCCGCCCCGGGCCTCGGGCGCGAGGTGGCTTCTCCCGGCCGTTCCTGCGCCGTCGCAGCCTGGCACTCTAGGCCGCTGTCCCTGACTTCGGACGTGGGGTAGCTCTCAGCCGCGCTTTCCCACCGCCGCCGCCGCCTGGGCTTAGTCCTGTTCTATAGTCCTTAGCCCTATAGACTAGATGAAATAAGGCAAAATTGGTTTCCAATTTATACTCCCACCAACAGAGTGAGTTTCCATTGTTGAATGTACTCATCATCAGCTGGTATAGTCAGATTTCTTAATTTTGCCATTCTCAGAGGTGTAAAATGATATTTCTTTAGGCTCTTCTTTTGTATTTCTCCAATCACTCATAAGATTAAGCTCTTGTTATGCTTGTTGGCCATTTGCATTTCCTTTATCCTAAAATATCTGTTTGAGTTTCCTGCTCATTTTTCAATTGGATTGTGTGTTTCTTATTGATTTGTAACTTTTTATATATTGAGTGAGAGTTAATTAATATTTGTGACTGCTTTCTGTGTCTTTTATCCTGAAGCCATAAAAAAACAAAAGTTTGAAGGTTTTATTTTTCATTTTTAAGCCTTTATTCATATAGAATTTTTGTGCCTGACAGGTAGGATCCAATTACTTTGCTTCACTCTTCACTGTGGAAACCAATTTACTGAATAGTGCATCCTTTCCCTTTAACAGCTATATCATCTGTCAAGCTTCCATATGTCCTTGAGTCTGCTTCTCTAGCCCATTCCACTGGATCAGTTTGCCTATCTGTGCCATCATTCCATCTTTATTAAAGGTTTGGCATCTAATAGGGCAAGTCATACCGAATCTTTTTCTTCAGGAGAATCCTGTGTATTATTGAACTTTGCTTTTCAAGCAAATTTTATAGTCAGTTTACCAAGTTCCAGGAAAAAACAAAACCAAACAACTTCTTGGATTTTAACTGGAATGGCAATAAATCTATAGATAAATTTAGAGAGAACTGAATCTTTCTATTCTTGAATGTAGCATATTTTCCATTTATTTATAACATCTTAATATAATTCAATAAAGTTAAATTTTTTTTCTCTGTGCAGAGTTTTCACTTTTATTGAACTTTTTGTAAATAACTTATTTGTCTCTATTTTGCTCTAATCATTCAGTTGCTCAGTCGTGTCTGACTCTTAGCGACCCCGTGGACTGCAGCCTGCCAAGCTTCCCTGTTTTTTTACCATCTTCCAGAGCTTGCTCAAACTCATGTCCATTGAGTCAGTGATGCCATCCAACCATCTCGTCCTCTGTTGTCCCCTTCTCCTCCTGCCTTCGGTATTTCCCAGCATCTAATATTGAATTGATTTCTGATATGGGTCTTATTTCTTTTAAAATCTGCATTTTAAAATTTATTTATCTGTTTATACACAACATTGTTTCAGAAAGGGATTAAGATGGCTTAAAAGACTCTATAAAATACACGAAGGAATTAGTAATAGAAGAACCAGGAATGAAGCATATGCAAAATGCATATACGATCCTACTCCTTTACTCTGGGTGAACCGACCACAGATTTGGCTCTAAGGTTTTTAGCAGGCAGTCAGAAAAAGAAACTTAATTACATCATTTGCAGTATCCAAAAAACAAAAACAAATCAATTACTCATGCAAAGCAGTGTTATTCCTAATATTAAGACAGAAAAAATTTCTCTTGAGAGGCTTTATAAAGAGGTCAGTGAATGATGTAATTAATAATCAGTGTTCTCAGTAGCAACCTAATGGGAGACCAAAATTTAATTTCATAGGGTTCTTTCTTCAATACAGGCTGATGGCATCACATCACATCAATTTTTTCTTTTTTCTTCAGGGAAAGCAATTTTATCATGACTCCATAGAAGTCTTGAAACCCTAAAATTCTATTCAACACTTTCTGAATAGGTGTGTTTATTCTTCTTGGCACAGCAAACATAGTTTATCAGATGCACGCACGGTAGGAATCATTTCTTTAGACAATTGAGAAAATTAGACTACAAATCATTCATGCTATTCAGAGACTTACGGTTTTTTCTTAATAGCCAAGCATTTCCCACCATCCCCCCCCCCGCCCCGCCCCCTTCTGCAAAAGGAACATTTCTTGTTTCCATTTGGTGCCATGGCTTGGGTGAAGGTTTCAGAGCGGTTAAAAAGTTGTCTCCAGGCTGGAGGCAGCGGCTCTGGCAGAGATCTCGGGACCAGGGAAAGCAGAGGGGCCCAGCCAAGGCCACCAGATTCCAGAGATGCCTAGTCACGCTGGCAGGAGAGCCTTGGAAAGAGATACTCGTCCAGCCCGGCCTGGGGGCGGCCAGCCTGCACAGGTTGGTCAAGTGGACGCCCACCTTGACAAGCTTCTTGACGAGCTCCTCCTCCAGCAAGTGGTGCTCCAGGAAATCAGAGAGCTGGGCATCTGTGTTCGCAGAACCCAGGACGTGTAGATCCTAGAGAGAGCCTGGTTTGGGCTCTTCTCGGGGGCCGTGGCGGCCTCCGTGGCTTCCAGGGCGGTGCTCCACTCCTCCGGGGCCAGCACCTGCTGGTCCTGGACCAGGGCGCGGCCACCTCACTGCTTCCCTGCCTTAAGAAAAAGCTCGGCACCCTTGCACTTCTCTTCGGCCAACGTCCAGAGGAAGCGGCCCACACCTTCCAGAGCCACCTCGTTGCCTTCGAAGTAGAAGCTCCGAGAGGTAGGTGGAGGAGGCCCAGAGGTGTGGCTGATGGCGGCCTCCTCCTTGGTGGAAGAATTGCGCCGGATCTGGGTGCTCACAGTTAGTTAGCAGTGAGGACTTCTCTCCACTGTATGCTGTGAGGCTGGTCCTGGAAGCAGGGGATATGGGGCTTATTTTTCTATCCAGCATCTTGCTAACCGCCTGTGTTACTTTTAATGATTTGTCTGTAGAGTCGGGGCTCATATCTGTGAATGGTGACTTTTTTGTTTCTTTCTAGTTCTTAAGCTTTTTTTTTCCCTTCTTACTTTCTGCTTGTATTGATTAGGCTCTTCAGTAGAAAGATGAATAAAAGTATCACTATTAGACAACCCTTTCTAATTTTAAAGGGCATGTTTCTAAAGTTTCTATTAACAATGATGCTACCAAAACCTACGTTAAATCCGTTTCACCTGCCATCACTAATCAAAGTCGTTTTGAGACTCGAAGGTCTTCTTGGCTACACTTATCCCAAACAGTAAGATGTCTGCCCAAGTTGTTTTCAGGAATTTGGAGTCAGCTGGGTATAGTTTGAGCTGAGCTGGATAAGTCTGGACCACTGACCCGTCAACTAGGCGTTCAAGAGTGGTTGCTTGGTGACATTTTTGACATCAGAGGAGTGAAAACTCTACCCTTAAAACTTGCAGAGGCCTGTAGCCTAGTTAACAGATGCTCAGAATGGCAGATTCTATACCTCTTTCCAGTCATCTTTCTCTACACTCCACATGCCTTGACCGCCCTATGTTTTTATTCTTGATCCCATAAATGACTGAGCTCCTTGCCTTGGGGAGGCAGAGCTGAGACTGGTTTTCCTGTCTCGTAGCTTGGCTATCTTGTGTATAAATTCTCTCTTGGCTGCAAACCTCGGCATCTCAGGGTTTTGTCCTGCTGGACTTCAGGCAAGACAAACCTTGTTCAGTAACAGTACTGTTTGTGTGACTTTGGTAGTTGTCCTTTTTGAAAGCTTAGTTTCTATTTTCAGTTGCTAAGAGCTTTCTTGCTTGTCTGTTACTTTGTTTTTTAAAATCATGAGTAAGTGTTGGATTTTATTAAATTATTTTTCTATATCTATTAAAATGATCTTTTTAATTGGTAATGTGATAAACAAAATGTATATATAGTTTTCTAAGGTTAAACCAAATTTACATTCCTGTGATAAACCCAAGTTGATCACGAGGTGCTAACTTTTTTAAGCACATTACTATATTTGGGTTGTTCAGTGTTTTGTGTCCATTTTCATGACTAAGGTTGGCTTGTGATTTTGTCTTGTCCATGCTTCTGCTCATTCGTGTCTGACTCTGTGACCCTTTGGGCTGTAGCTTGCCAGTCTCCTCTGTTCATGGGATTTTCCAGGCAAGAATACTGGAGTGGGTTGCTATTTCCTCCTCCAGGGGATCTTCCCTACCCAGGGATCAAATCCACATCGCCTATGTTTCCTGCATTGCAGGCAGATTCTTTACCACTGAGCCATCCGGGAAGTTTGTAATTAAGACTATGCACAAAGCTTGCTGCCTCTTCAGGTCTTTGCTTAAATGTCACTGTTCATCTTAATAAGGCCTCTCTGCCCCCATTTTTTGGAGGTGGCAATGGCACCCCATTCCAGTACTCTTGCCGGGAAAATCCCATGGACGGAGGAGCCTGGTAGGCTGCAGCCCATGGGGTCGCTAAGAGTCGGACACGATTGAGCGACTTCACTTTCACTTTTCACTTTCATGCATTGGAGAAGGAAATGGCAACCCACTCCAGTGTTCTTGCCTGGAGAATCCCAGGGACGGGGGAGCCTGGTGGGCTGCCGTCTGTGGGGTCACACAGAGTCGGACACGACTGAAGTGACTTAGCAGCAGCAGCCCCCATTTTTAGATATTGTAATTGTAAACTCTGCACTGTAATTCCTCTTCTTTCCCTAGACCTCTTTCCCAGGTACTTTTGTTAGGCACTTACATCTTTTTAATGTAATAGTATATAGTTTGATAATTTACTTAATTGTTGGCATCTAGTCCCATCACTTCATGGCAAGTAGATGGGGAAACAATGGAAACAGTGGCTGACTTTATTTTGGGGGCTCCAAAATCACTGCAGATGGTGATTGCAGCCATGAAATTAAAAGACGCTTACTCCTTGGAAGGAAAGTTATGACCAACCTAGACAGTATATTGGGAGAAGGCAATGGCACCCCACTCCAGTACTCTTGCCTGGAAAATCCCATGGACGGAGGAGCCTGGTAGGCTGCAGTCCATGGGGTCGCAAAGAGTCAGACACAACTGAGCGACTTCCCTTTCACTTTTCACTTTCATGCATTGGAGAATGAAATGGCAACCCACTCCAGTGTTCTTGCCTGGAGAATCCCAGGGACAGGGGAGCCTGGTGGGCTGCCGTCTATGGGGTCACAGAGTTGGACACGACTGAAGTGACTTAGCAGCAGCAGCAGACAGTATATTAAAAAGTAGAGGCATTACTTTGTCAACAAAGGTCCATCTAGTCAAGGCTATGGTTTTTCCAGTGGTCATGTATGGATGTGAGTTGGACTATAACGAAAGCTGAGTGCCGAAGAATTGATGCTTTTGAACTGTGGTGTTGGAGAAGACTCTTGAGAGTCCCTTGGACTGCAAGGAGATCCAACCAGTCCATCCTAAAGGAGATCAGTTCTGAGTGTTCACTGGGAGGACTGATGTTGAAGCTGAAACTACAATACTTTGGCTACCTGATGCGAAGAGCTGACTCATTTGAAAAGACCCTGATGCTGGGAAAGATTGAGGGCAGGAGGAGAAGGGGATGACAGAGAATGAGATGGCTTGGTGGCATCACCAACTCAATGGACATGGGTTTGGGTGCACTCTGGGAGTGGTGATGGACAGGGAGGACTGGCGTGCTGTGGTCCATGGGCTCGCCAAGAGTCGGACACAACTGAGTGAACTGAACTCCCATTAGAATATAAATTCCAAAGGACCAACAGAATTGTCTATAGTGTGAGGAAGAGATCTAATTTCATCTTTTTGCAGATGCCTATCCAGTTATCCCAAAATCATTGACTAAAAAGTCAATCTTTGCCCCCAGTGACTAGTAACACTTCCTTTATTAAACACACTAGATTTCCATAGAGTTGGGTCTATTTCTGGATATTTTGTTACTGGTTTATCTGTTCATGTATCAGTACCACACTGGATTATACAAATTTATGAGTTTATTTTAGTATCTTTTAGGCTACTTTCTTCCCCTCAGAGCTATTCTTTTTCAGGTTTTTTTCTAACTAGTATTGGGTTGTTTTAAAAACATGAATTTTAGCATCATCTTGTCTCTCTCCAAAAGAGAGGGGAAACCAGATATTTTATTGGGATTGCATTAAAATTTGTAAATTAAGGAAAAATGACATTTTGGTGATGTTGAAATGTCCTAAAAAGGAAAAGGGATGTCTTTCCACTAGTTCAAGTTTGCTTTTGCATCTTGATGGAGCATTTACAGTGTTTTGAATATAGATTTTGAATGTTTCTTATTTAGGTTATTCCTAAATATTTCATCATTTTTGTAGCTAGTATAACTCAGGTTTGTTTCCATTTCCATTATATCTTCTAACTTGTAATCATTTGTGTGTATGAAGACTTGAAGATTTTAAATTTTTTATTCTTAATTTTTATTGGAGTATAGTTGCTTTACAGTGTGTTAGTTTCTGCTGTGCAGCAATCTATATTATTTTTTGTTTTATTTCTTTTTTTGAAAACTTTTGAGTTTCGTGTGTTACTTTCATGTCCTGCTACCTTATAAAATTAATGTTTGAGTTTATTCACTGAGTCTCTAGAGTTCTCCAGATGTATTTTCATGTCATCTGTAAATAGAGATAATTTTACTTCTTTCTGATTCCTATGTCTCTGTTTTCTCATCTAAATTTCATTGGCTAAAGCCTTCTGTACAATGTTAAATAGTAGTGAAGGTGGTGGTCAACTTTTCTTTGTTGTTTAACTTAGTAGGAATGCCTCAGGCATTTCTCCATTATTTTTTTTAATTTTAATTTCTTTTAACACCAAAAACATTTATTACTGGGGTATAGCCGATTAACAATGTTGTGGTAGTTTCAGATGAACAGTGAAGGGACTCAGTCATATGATAACTTTACGGTTGAATGTTTTAAATGATTATTAGATTTCTTTCAAAAGTTTTTTTTTAACATCCATAGAGATAATAATACATTTTTCCCTTATACCATTATTTTGGTAAAGTATATTAAAATGTTAATATTAATCTATCTTTGCATTTCTGGAATGAATTCTACTTGGCTATAGTGTATTATTTTCTTATAGTATTGGAGTTCAGAATTTTTGCATTAACATTTATAAGGGATGAAAGTGAAAGTCTCTCAATCATGTCCGACTCTTTGCGACCCCATGGATAATACAGACAATTGTATTCTGCAGGCCAGAATACTGGAGTGGGTAGCCTTTCCCTTCTCCAGTAAATCTTCCTGACCCAGGAATCGAACCGGGCTCTCCTACATCGCAGGTGGATTCTTTACCAACTGAGCTATCAGGGAAGCCCAATGGCTCGTAATTGTCTTTTATGTTTGCCCTTAACAAGTTTTGATAATAATGTTATACTTGCTTTATAAAAAGAGTTTAAAATTTTTTGTTTTTCATTTTCTATGCTCTGAAACAACTTATTAGTATTGGAACTCTTTGGTGCCAAATGTTTGAAATTCTTTTGTGAAACTTTGTGAACCTGATGATATCATATATATAATGACTCAAAAAAAATTATTTCTTTTGTAACAGTACTGGGCAAGTGAACAGGTCCTTGGGGCAGTTTCCATAGGACCACAGTTCCAATGTAGTCAGTCAGGGGCCCATGCTGGTGGAAACTGCAGTCTTCAACATGTGACTTACAAGTTTGCCCTGGAAGTGGTCGCCATCCCAGACATCTAGAAGGGGAAAAGAATATGGAGGTTGTTATGAGCGAGGCTTGGAAGTGACACAGATTATTTCTGCTCACATTTTATTGGTTAGAGCTCAGTCACCTGGTCAACGCCTAGCAGTTGGGAAGGCTGGCAAATGCTGCCAAGCTGAGGACCCAGGAAAGGACGAATGAGTATTTAGGTGAGTAGCAATCACTGCTTCCTATTAAGAGGAATTCCAAAAAGAATCTTAGAAGTTAAGTATAATATTATTCAAGGAGAAACTCCATAAAAATGTTTTAAGATGTGACATGAAAATCTAGGACAAAATTAAATTTGGCTCTGCCACTTATTTGGAGGAAATGGCAACCACACTCCAGTATTCTTGCCTGGAGAATCCCATGGACAGAGGAGCATGGCAGGCTACAGTCCATGGGGTCACAAGAGCTTGACACGACTTAGTGAATAAACCACTGCCACTTATCAACTGTGATACCATGGTCAAATGACTTTAAGCCTCCATTTATTTCTTCACTAACATAATGGCCATAAGAATAGTATTTATCTCATAGAATTCTTTAAGTTTAAAAAGTGAAGTAGGGGGACTTCCCTAGTGGTCCAGTGGTTAAGATTCCATGCTTCCACTGTCTCTGGTCAGGGAAGCTCCACATGCCACAGGCTGCGGCAAAAAAAAAAAAAAAAAGGGTGGTGGGGGGTGAATGATGCATAAAGAATCTTAGTAGGCACTCAGCATATAGCAAATAGTAGATATAAGATATCAACACTGATAATATAATGGGTACTTGAGTCTCTGGTATACTATTTCCTGAATATCAAACACCAACACCGGAAATATTTAACATAAAAAATAAAATTTTTATTTTAAAAATTCAAATATTTTATCAACAAATGGAGATTTCTTTTAGATGTAAAATACAACAGTTCTTTCAATATCAGTTACTTAGATTATATAGAATGTCACAAGAAATTTTAGTCTTTGAGGAAGTATTTCTCAAAAAAGTTCGAGAAGTTGGCAGCTATTTAATGAAAAGGAAAATTGCATGCGTAGTCTGGTTTGGAAGAACTCTATGGTAGTCACCCTGCTCTCACAATCTTAAAACTAGTCTCGCACACGTTGTCCCATCCAGTTCCACCTGTGATTGGCAAGTTTATGTTGATTTGTATTAAGTTTAGTGAACTGACTCTGCACATCAAACTGAACAACTTCCTAGATATCCCTTTAACTGGAGAGTCCTTCTCCTCTAAGGCCCCCTAGGAGAGCTTCAGGACAGCTGCCAGGCCCCTCCCACTGTGTCTCTTCCTTGCTCGCCTTCCCACTATACCTCAGGTTTTCCGTTTCCCCATTACCCTGGCTCTTCCCTTTTCAGTCATTCTATCACTTTCTTTCATAAACAACATAACTTTCTCATGCTTTTGTTGCATCCCCCCCATAACTCCACTCACCAGAACAAAGGAGCCTCCTAAGAAGGTTTGAAAAGGACAAGATTATATATAACTAGTTGATATTTTTGCAATCACAGTTTAAAAGAAAGCTTAATTTGGAAAATTGAACTTGGCAGACATTCCAATCAGCCTTGATAATCGGCCTCTTGGTCACCCCTGTTCATTCACTGAGTACTATGACATCTGGCACAGTCTTCTCAGCTTGACTCTTTCCCTCTTCCTTTAGCCTCTCAGTTCTTTAAATGGCCCCCTACCCCTGCACTCCACGGAAAGTCCTCCAACTCCTATGGACGCACCTGAAGCAGTTCCACCTTCAAAATTCCTTTCAGATATCCTGCTGCTGCTGCTAAGTCACTTCAGTCGTGTCCAACTCTGTGTGACCCCATAGACGACAGCCCACCAGGCTCCCCCGTCCCTGGGATTCTCCAGGCAAGAACACTGGAGTGGGTTGCCATTTCGTTCTCCAATGCATGAAAGTGAAAAGTGAAAGGGAAGTCGCTCAGTCGTGTCTGACTCTTTGCGACCCCATGGACTGCAGCCTACCAGGCTCCTCCGTCCATGGGATTTTCCAGGCAAGAGTACTGGAGTGGGGTGCCATCGCCTTCTCCTCTTCAGATATCCTACCCTCAGACCACTTCCTCCTACCTTGCCAGCTCATTCAGTTTCATCTGTTCCCACTGTAACCATTTGCCAGATTCACCAGAGCTTCCCATCCTTTACCTTTTTACTTTTCCTCTCTTTATGTCTTAGATTCAGAGTCCATCATTTCACTCAGTTTCTTGCTAATAACTACCTCTGCTGCCACTGCATTTGTCTGGCAAAGTGTTGCTTCTGCAGAAATTCAGTTATCTTTTCTCTGTGCCTACCCTCAGCTTGGGCATCTCAGAATAAACTTACCCAATGGGGCAAATGTGTAACATATAAATTTACGAGTCCTAGCTTCAACTGAGCCCTCAGCATTGCCCCCAGACTCTTCCGTTTCCCTCTAGCTTATTCATTCTCTCCAGTAAGCCTTTTCTACTCTATTTCATGTTCAACCCTGTCACCTCCCTTCATGCTTAGTATTTGATCCTCTTCATATTTTTTTTTCCTGAGGAAATAGTTCAGAATGAAACCTCCAAAACTCCTGCCACCCAGCTACAACCTCCCTGCCTCTTGGCCATCCATTCTTCCTCTTAGACTTTTCTGTGATCTGGGACTTCCTCGATGGCTCAGGGGTGAAGAATCCACCTGCAATGCAGGAGACACAGGAGTTGTGGGTTCAGTCCCCGAGTTAGGGAGATCCCCTGGAGGCAGAAATGGCACCCCACTCCAGCACTCTTGCCTGGAGAATCCCATGGACAGAGGAGCCTCGCAGCTACAGTCCATAGGGTCACAAAGAGTCAGACATGACTGAAGCAACTTAGCATGCATGCCTGCCTGTGATCTGAATTTTATGGCATCTTGTCTTCCAAGAATCTTACATTATCCATTATTTCTCTTTTTCTCAGCTCAGTCCCTCCTATTAACATTTGTTGTTGTTCAGTTGCTAAGTCATGTCTGACACTTTGTGACCCCATAGACTATATAGCACACCAGGCTCCTCTGTCCTCCATTATCTCCTGGAGTTTGCTCAGATTCATATCCATTGAGTTGGTAATGCTATCTAACCATTTCATCCTCTGCTGCCCCCTTCTCCTTTTGCCTTCAATCTTTCCCAGCATCAAGGTCTTTTCCAGTGAGCTGACTCTTCGTATCAGGTGGCCAAAGTATTGGAGCTTTAGCTTCAGCATCAGTCCTTCCAATGAATATTCAGGGTTGATTTTAGAATTGGCTGGTTTGATCTCCTTGCTGTCCAAGAGATTCTCAAGAGTCTTCTCCAGCACCACAGTTCAAAACCATCAGTTCTTTGGTTCTCAGCCACCAACTCTCATATCTGTACATGATTACTGGAAAAACCGTGGCATTGACTATATGGACCTTTGTTGGCAAAGTGATGTCTCTGCTTTTAATATGCTGTCTAGGTTTGTCATAGCTTTTCTTCCAAGAAGCAAATGTCTTTTTATTTCATGGCTGCAGTCACTGTCTGCAGTGATTTTGGAGCCCAAGAAAATAAAGTCTATCTCTGCTTCCATTTTTTCCCCATCTATTTGCCATGAAGTGATGGGATTGGATGCCATGATCTTCGTTTTTTCAATGTTGAGTTTTCAAGTCAGCTTTTTCACTGTCTTCTTTCACCGTCACCAAGAGGCTCTTCACTTCCTCTTAACATTTACAAATACTCAGATCTCTCATCTTAAAAAATTCCTGAGCCTTATTTCCAAGCAAACTGCTGTGCTCCTATCTCTTTCTCTTATCTGCCAAAATTCTAGAAAGAATTATGTAAGCTTGTTGCCTCAATTTCTTTCCCTCCCATGTGTGCTTTAAGCCACTTTAAGCCAACTTTGACCCCTCCTACTAATTTGAAATGGTGTTCACTCAAATGACCTCCATGTTGCTGAATCCAGTGGACATCCTCTGGTCCTTACTCACTTGACTCTTAACAATAGTCAAAGTAAGCTTCCACTCCTTTCTTCCCTTATGCTGTCTTTCTTTGATTTTCATAGTTATACATTCTCATTACTCCTCTTTTGGAAACTTCTCGGGACGTTACTAACTCTTCCTCCTCTAATGGACCTTTAGATGTTGGAGTTCCCCAGGAATTGGTTTTACTTGTTTTTTTTCCTCTCAGTTTGCACTGTGCTAAATGTTCTCATATATACATATGAGTTCAAATACCAGTTTGTCAAAGTATGGTTCATAGGCCAGCCTGTATGAGGAACACTTGCAGAAGATGGAGGTGGGGCATGTGCTGGAGTGGGAGAAAGGGATGTTAAAGTTCGGACTCCCAGGCCCCATCCACAGGCTACTAAACTGTGTGGGTGGAGACTGGGAATCTGCATTTTAAATTCATTCTCCAGGTTATTACCATGCTAACTAGAGTTTGGAACCACTAATTTGATTTGTCACATTAACAAGGGCAGCTCAACATCTCCATCTGCTGACTTATTAAAACCATTGCCTATTTTCTCAAATGTTAGGAAACTTAAAAATGTGGGAAAAAAAAACAAGAACAAAGGAGATGAAAGAATTATCTGCTTTATGAATAACCAAGATTGGGTTATGTCATCTTTTGACTTTCCTAGCTCCAAATGAGATCTCGTCTATATTTGGGTTTCAATTTTTAATCCATATCCCACTATTAATAAATACGTAAGCACTAGAATGACTGTTTCATCATATAGTCTCCTAAAATGGAGCTAGGCATTTAAAGGATTTTCAAAATTAGCTTTCCTGGAATTGGCTGATAAAAAGCATTGTACTTTCCACGAAAAAACTTAACATGGGTCATTATAATTCTACCTAATATTTACTGTTAAATTATTCTAGTTACAAAGCATTCATTCTAAAACAACTTTTAGAAAATAAATAATTTATGAAGGAAATGAAATTCACTCATAATCTCACTACCAAGAGACAATACACACTTTTAAGTTGGGGGTATTATATGCATTTCCCCCCAAATAAATTAAAAGTATGTTTGACTTTTGTACCGACCAGTTCTCCAACTTTTTTTCCTGGTTTTAATCATGTATTTTTACCTCTTTAAGATTTGGCAAAAACTTCAGGATTTTATTGACTGATCACACTTAACTAACAAGTTCAAGTCTCAGGGAGAGTAAGACTGCATTGTTAATACTTCTCCATATATGTTGTTGTTGTTCAGTTGCTAATTTGTGTCTGACTCTTTGTGACCCCATGGACTACAGCAGACCAGGCTTCCTCCTTCACTGTCTCCCTGAACATCATTGCCCAATTATTCCCTCTAATTACCTGGATTCCTGACAAAATATTTCCTCATTTTCTTTTTTCTAACTGTTGCAAATTTTATTATTGAAGTATAGATTTGTAATATTGTATTAGTTTCAGGTGTGTAGCATAGTGATTCAGTGTTTTTGCAGCTTATATTCCATTATAGGTTATTCCAAGATAATAGGTGTTATTTCCTGGCCACACAGTATATCCTTGTTGCTTATCTATTTCATTTATAGTAGTTTGTATCTGTTAATCCCATACCCCTAATGTGTCCCTTTCCCCTCACTTCTTCCCTTTGGTACAAGTTTGTTCTCTGTATCTGTGAGTCAATTTCTGTTTTGCATATACATTCATTGGTTTTTTTTTTTTAGATTCCACGTATAAATGATATCATATAGTATGTGTTTTTCTGTCTGATTTATTCTCTTTTTGAGAGCACATCTTTTTTGGAGGGTGGGAGCCATGCTGCTAGGCTTGTAGGATCTAAATTCCCCAACCAAGGATTGAACCCAGGCCCATGACAGTGAAAGCATCGAGTCTCAACCACTGAACCACCAGAGAATTCCCTATACCACATCTTTTTTATATTTATTTAATTTTGGCTTTGCTGGGTCTTCGTTGCTGCTCCGGCTTTTCTCCAGTTGCAGAGAGCAGGGGCTTCTCTCTAGCTGTGGTGCTCGGGCTTCTCATTGCGATGGCTTCTGTTGTTGAAGAACGCGTGTGCTGGCTGCAGTAGTTGCAGCTTTGTGGTTCTAGAGCACAGGCTCAGTAGTTGTGATGCACGGGCTTAGTTGCTTTTTGGCATGTGGGATATTCCCGGACGAGGGATCAAACCCTGCACTGGCAGGTGGATTCTTTACCACTGAGCCACCAGGGAAGCCCACCACGTCTTCTTTATCCAGGTGTCTGTTGATGGGCACTTGGGTTGCTTCCATTTTTTTTCTTTTTTTACTATTGTAAACAGTGCTGCTATGAACATTTTGATGCCTATATCTATTTGAATTAGTGTTTTCATTTTTTTCTGGGTGTATACTGAGGAGTACAATTGTTGGATCAATGGTATTTTGATTTTTAGATTTTTGAGGAACTTTCATACTGTTTTCCATAAGGGCTACACCAGTTTACATTCCTACCAACAGTGTATGAGGGCTCCCTTTTCTCAAAAATCAACATTTTGCTATTTGTAGACTTTTCGATAGCTATTCTGACAGGTATGAGGAGATATATTGCTTTAACTGAATAATTAGTGATGTTGAGCATTTTTTCATGTGCCTATTGGCAATCTGTATGTCTTCTTTGGAAAAATGTCTACTCATATCTTCCCATTTTCTTGATTGGATTATTTTTTTTTTGATAGTGTATATTTTGGATACTGACCTTTGGTCAGTCACATTGTTTGCAAACATTCTCTTCTGTTCAGTTTTGAATGGTTTCCTTGGCCTTGCAAAAGTTTGTTTGGTTTTGCTTTCATTTCTTTTGCCTTAGGAGACTGATCCAAGATAACACGGCTACAATTTATGTCAGAGTGTTCTGCCTGAGACTTCCCCAGTGGTCCAGTGGTTAAGGCTCCATGCTTCCAAGGCAGGGGGCTAGGGTTTGATCCCTGGTCAGGGAGCTAAGATCCCACATGCCACAAGGCATAGACAGTGTTGCTTTTAGGAGTTGTCTATGTTGTCTTTTAGGAGTTTTATGGTTTCAGGCTTCACATTTAGGTTTTTAAACCATTTCATTTTTGTATATGGTGTAAGTCTGTTTCTGTTTTTTAGATTGGTTCGTGTCATATTTTAGATCCCACATATAAGTGAATATCGTATGGTATTTGTCTTTCCCTTTCTGACTTACTTCACTTATTATGATAATCTTTTAAATCCATAAAAGATCTAGTTTCTATTCCCTTCCTCCATGTTTTGTTTTTCATATCATATTTTATATCTTCATGCTTATCCCTTTACAGTTTATTGTAGTTATAGTTGCGTTCTGATTTTTAAAAATGTTTAAATCTATGTACTGACTTATTTAAGTGATCTTCAATCCTTACTACATATATGTCTTTCCTATTAGGATTTTTTCCCTTTCAGAGAAGACCCTTCAACACTTCTTTCAGGGTAGGTTCAATATTGCTGACTACTTTGTTTTTGCCTGTCTGAGAAATTCTTTCTCTCTCCATCTATCCTAAATGATAATCTTGCAGGGTAGAGTATTCTTGGTTGCAGATTTTTCCATTTTAGACTTTGAATGTTTTGTTACTCTTTTCTGACCTTCGAAGTTTCTACAGAATAATCAGCTGATGGCCTTATGTGACTTTCCTTATGTATGCCTCTCTTCCTCTCTTGCTGCCTTTAGAATTCTCTTTAACTTTTGCCATTTAAATTATGATATGTCTTGGTGTGGGTCTGTTCAAGTTCATCTTTTGGGGGACCCTCTGTGCTTTTTGTACCTAAATATGTTTCTTTCTTTAGGTTTGGGAATTTTTCTACCAAAAGTTCTTCAAATACATTTTCAATTTCCATCTCTCTTCTCCTTTTGGAGTCCCTTATAATGTGGATATTGGCATATTTTATACTCTTATGTTGCCGTGGGTTTTTTTTCAATCTGTGCCTTTCTGCTGGCTGTTTCAATTGGGTGATTTCCATTAGTCAATCTTCCAGATCACTTATGTGTTCTTCTGCATTATTTAGTTGTCTATCATTACTTCGAGTGCTTTTTATCCCAGAAATTGAATTATCTGTTTTTTATTAAGCTTTAAGTTTCCAGTTTCTTGTTAAAATTATCTGTATTTAGATTGATTCTCCTAATTCAGTTAGCATGTTTATTACCAACATCTTGAATTCATTGTGTGGTAGACTGATTATCACTGTTGCATTATTTTTTCAGGGGTTTTCTCTCTTTTGAGAGTAATCCCTCTGCCTTATCATTTTACTCACCTTTCTCCATTTTATGAATTTAGGTTAAACAGTTATCTGTTGTCTTGATGGGATGTTTTTATTTGAGAGTATCCCTGGGTAGACTTCGTGTGCCGTGTCTGGTGTGAGGGCTGGATTTGACGTAGATGCCAGCCACACCTTTCCTCAATGTTGTACTGTCTACTTGATAGGGAGTGTGGTTGGTGTTGGCAGAGCTAGAGCCTGCACAGATGAGATAGACTTCCTCTCTGCTCAGTGGCAGGGGTGGGGGTCTGTTCCCAAGTGACTGGAGTGGGTGCCCTGAGGGTCACACTTGAGCTGGCTCTGCCCCATTTAAGGGTGTTTTTTCCTTCTCCCTGCACTGGGGTCTTTGCCCCAAAGAAAGGTACAGTTGATGTGAGTGAGTATAGCTCACAGAGGCCCCATGTGCTGCCTGTATAGGTGCTTGCAGCTCTGCTCAAACATAGCCCAAGGTCGCATCTCCTCCCCTACTCTGGTTGTCACCGATCTAGAGCAAGGTTATGGTGTGGAATGGGCAGGGCTAGAGCATTCGCTTGGCTGGGGCTTGTGGTATTCTGGTTGTGGGAATTGAAGCAGCTGGGCCACTGTCAGAAGTGTGGCTTGCATCTATGCTGCTGTTTGAGCAAATGCCAGTGGCCTCTGCCTACCTGGCCCATATCATAATCCCTGGACCACTTCTGCATCCTAGATCTTTGCCCAGGACCTGGCTGCCCTAGGCCCAGTACCAGCTGGTGGTGTGGAGTGAGAGAGGCTGGGATGGTCATTCAGCTCAGACTGGGAAGCACAGTGAGATAGCAACCATTAGGGTAGACACTACTGGGTCTGGGGACACGCCAGTGCCCTTGTACTTCTCAGGAGTGGAGTCTAGTTTACTTATCTCCTCTGCATGAGGTGCCTAGCTTGTGGCTTGACCCACTCACTCCCCAGGCAGGGCATCTGTCTGCCCTTGTGATCACCCCTCCCCTTCTTTGTGAGTCCCATCCCAGGGCAACAGGTCTCTACCCAAAGCTTTCTTTTTTGTTCCACCCCACCATGTGGGAATCCTTCTTGCATCCTTAGTGTATAGGAATTATTCTGCCAATTCTGTTTTCCATGAGAATTGTTCCACACATAGATGTATTTTTCATGCGTTTGTGGGGGGAGGTGAGCTCCACATCTTCTTACTCCATCTTGATCCCCCTCCCTCTTATTTAATCAGTGGGGCTGTAGAATCTTGTCAAGGTCATTTGAAAGCCTAAACATTATATCCCTTATTCCTTTAGTCACTGTCATAACTAGTCTTATAGAAAATTTCTTAGTAGATCAGCTATTGGTGATGGAACCTGGAGGTACAAGGAGGTATAACAGGTAAGGAAAGCACAGGTAAAGCTATAAGAACAGCATCTATAAGGGAACAGAGGCATAAAAGTGCACGACATGTTTTGGAAAATGAGATGTGTGTGGGCAGGGCAGGGGAGTAAAAGGCAGCAGGAAGATCAAGAACTTGAGACTAACTGTGAACCATTTTGGATCACTTATTCCATGATAGCTACCGTATTCTGTATTGATGTATTGATGCTTTCCATACATTTCTTTGAATCCTTTCAATAATGAAAAAATTATAAGGTCCACTTATTCTTGCTTTCAAATATGGCAGTTTGCCTTCAACTTGACTCAGTAATCTAGAAACCTGGTTGTTCACATGTACCCAATCTCTGTTCCATGAAGCTGGAGT
Organism: Oryx dammah; assembly: GCF_014754425.2. Lineage (NCBI taxonomy): Eukaryota > Metazoa > Chordata > Mammalia > Artiodactyla > Bovidae > Oryx > Oryx dammah. The sequence goes on along the minus strand of NW_024070213.1, from coordinate 52,824,456 downwards.
GGTGTGTTTTTATTAGCCCAACACCCCTCCCCTCCTTTTGGTAAAAGTCTGCATATTCTGCCCACAGATGTGTGGACGGAACCTAGAGTAAGCCAATCACAGTAACTCATCTCCACCAGGGTTTTCACTACCGAGTCAGAGAGGAAGCTTCCTGCCTCTCGGGGAGATTGGGGCCAGGAACTGCCACTTCTCCACCGTGGGGAGAAATGCTGACATACAGGGAGGGGCAGGGATGGGCAGTGCTGAGCCATGGTTCTTCAGGGCATGTCTCCTGTACCCTTCTTTTCCTTAAGCAACTTGTTAGATCTGTGCATTTAGCACATAAAATGTGTTCAGTAAACAGAGCTGTTATCAAGGCAAATGGGAAAGAGGAGCAATTAGACTGATAAGAAGCCCTTCACCTCCCCTGTATTCTTGTCTCTAGGAAGTCTAGGATTTACTTTAAAATATACCAATGAAGAAAAGTAGTAGAGCAAACAAACTGGCAAAAATGTTGAAAACTATTGATAAATGGGGAAGTTATTATTCTAGACTCTCAATTATTTCTTAGTCTCAATGGTCCATGCTTTATTTTTTTTTAATTTTTAATTGGAGGATAACTGCTTTACTGTGCTTTCTTTAAAAAAGATTATCATACAGTTTCCTTTTTTGGTCCTACTGATGTGAATTACACCGATTTTCAAGTGTTGGCCAACCTGCATTTTCTAATGTTTCATTTGGAATTCTTATGAGGTAGACTGCCCTATGGTTTTCCTTTCTTGTTAAAATTCTTGAAGACACATGACTGCCCATGACTTCTGAGGTTCCTTTGTTCTACTGATTCATTAGATAAATGATTCTATATTATAATTCTGTTATCCATCTCATTATCTATTAAGCTCCAAATAAAGTGTAGATTATGTTCACATAACCAGAAATCTCCATCACACCCAAATGTTCATTTCTTGAACTTTTTCTAGAATTATTCACTTTAAGAATGATACCCAGATAACCCCTAATTTACCATATAAATCCTATTTAGAACTTATTTTCCCCCATATAATGACATTCTCCAGGTAGTAATACTATCAACCTGTCCTTACACTATTTTCCACTTAATTTCAGTCATGGAAACTTAACTTCCACTTAATCTTTAGTCGCTAAGTCATGTCCAACTCTTTTCTAACTTGATGGACTACAGCCCACCAGGCTCTTCTGACCCTGCGATTTTCCAGGCAAGAATACTGGAGTGAGTTGCCATTTTCTTCTCCAGGGGTTCTTTCCATCCAGGAATCAAACCTGAGTCTCCTGCATTGCAGGCGGATTCTTTACCACTGAGCCACCTGGGAAGCCCCTGACATGCCATATAAGCACTCAGATGATTGCTGAATCTAGATAAACTCAATCCTCAAAGATTAAAAATTAAAGCATCAGATAAAATTTAAGTTTTTATGAGACTTCAGTTTTTGAAATACGTAACTCTTACAGCACAAACACAAGTTATTTACACGTTCTTTTTACAAAATGTGTATGCCATTTTGAAAGAATACTGTTAAGATCATGATCTAAAATACCTGTCAAGAGTTCAAAAAGGACCCATGGAATCTGGTCTTCATAAATCCACAGTACAATGACATAAAACACGGCTGAACATCAAGGGTTACCTACACATAAGAATACTAATTCTGTATCATGGCCTATGGCCTGTTTTTGTACAGCTGCAAGTTAGACATGGTTTTGACATTTTAAAAAGATTATTAAAACAAAAGCTAAATTAAACAAAGAATATGCAACACAGACTCATGTGGCCGGCAAATATTTACTCTCTGTGGCATTTTAAAGAAAATGTTTCCTGATCCTGCATTACATGAAGCTGACTGAGAGACAGCTACTGGAATATAGTGATGAGTATTTTAAAAAAGACACCACTGTTGTGCCAGTACCATTAGCACTACTCATTTCTAAAATGAGGCACTTCTTTTTCAATATGTACATCTTCAAAACATAATTACATCTAGGAAGTAGCTCTGCTACTTAACTCTAGCCCTTTGTAATCAGGTCTCCACATAAAATCACAGTATTCTTAGGGGCTGAAGAAAACAAGCACAAATATCAGATGTCTGCCACTGAGTTCATAAGTCATGGCAAGTAGGTTACGATCACATAGTCTTCAATGTTAATAAAATTTATAATTTAGATATTGTCAATAGGATGTGTTACTGCTGCATTATTTAAATAATATCTATAAAAACATGTTACACATCCTAATTCATTCTTTTTGAAAGGAAGAATAACTTAGTTAACTTAGTAGCTACTTTAAAAATGAGAGATGGAAAAAAAGAAACATCCTCCTCTCAAAAAAGGTAAAACCACAGCAAAAAGCTTTGGAATGCAAAAGACTGGGGACTCTTAGCAACAGCACTCAAGGAGGCTTAGGCATCTCATTTAGCTAGCTGCTCAGTTCCCATAGCAACCTCTGTCTCTCATCCGTGAGCCACTTCATTTCAAGAATGACAGACAGGTCCATGAGCAAATGTTTTAGAAGTAAAACCAGAGCTGCTCAACACGCAGGTCTTCTGTGTGGGTTAAGCAGTTCCTGGTCAGCAGGCTATGTTCACACCAGAAGTACTGTACTGGGTGTTTTCCCTTCTGCAGGCCAAGCTGGCTGAGCATCACATCATGAAGACATCTCTGATGCCGAGTTTTCAAATGCTCAGTGAATGCTGAGGTAGATTTTCTGATGGAGATCTTTTATACCCTGATTCGATCAGGACTCGCTTCTTTGTGTATCCTCCTCCTGGGAAATATCTTCCGCTTAAGTGCAATTAACTAAAGGATGAAAGACAGAAGATAAATTGTAATTCTCCAGGTTGACAAACTTTAAACTTTCTTGCTGAGGGTCATATGACCTTAATCGTTTCCCTAGCCCTATACATAAAGAACAGACGGCAAACAAGGCTCCATCATTCCTCCCCTCAAAACAAAACTAATGGCTTTTTATATGGTTCAAATTATTTTTTCCCAAGTTTCTTTTTCTTTAAGACCTATAAAAACTACATATTTTTATATAACAATTACCACGTGTATTTATTTTCAAGATGTCTGTCAAGTCTTTCCGCTGAAGGACACTGACTCTTCTTCACCCATTAAGATACTGTCTCTGGGTCTGAAAACAACTACACGTGTTATCACTTCATGGGAAATAAATGGGGAAACAGTGGAAACAGTGTCAGAGTTCATTTTTGGGGGCTCCAAAATCACTGCAGATGGTGACTGCAGCCATGAAATTAAAAGACGCTTACTCCTTGGAAGGAAAGTTATGATCAACCTAGATAGCATATTCCAAAGCAGAGACATGATGTTGCCAACAAAGGTCCATCTAGTCAAGGCTATGGTTTTTCCAGTAGTCATGTATGGATGTGAGAGTTGGACTGTGAAGAAAGCTAAGCGCCGAAGAATTGATGCTTTTGAACTGTGGTGTTGGAGAAGACTCTTGAGAGTCCCTTGGACTGCAAAGAGATCCAACCAGTCCATTCTAAAGGAGATCAGCCCTGGGTGTTCTTTGGAAGGACTGATGCTAAAGCTGAAACTCCAGTACTTTGGCCACCTCATGCGAAGAGTTGACTCATTGGAAAAGACTCTGATGCTAGGAGGGATTGGGGGCAGGAGGAAAGGGGACAACAGAGGATGAGATGGCTGGATAGCATCACTGACTCGATGAACATGAGTTTGAGTGAACTCCACGAGTTGGTGATGGACAGGGAGGCCTGGCGTGCTGTGATTCATGGGGTCGCAAAGAGTCGGACACGACTGAGTGACTGAACTGAACACGTGTAAGCTAGAATTTTAATTGTTTTTTTTTTTAAAGAATTCTATCACCATTGTTTTCCTGTACTTAGTAACCATATCAACAGTCATTGGGCATTACCTGTATTTTCAAGTTTATGAATAGGCTGAAATGCAAAAGTTCATCTATGACTTAGTAGATTAGAACTTGGAATAAATACTTCTAACAGAAACAGTTTATCCAAGATACATCTGAAATAGAAAACCTGACCACTGTTAGAAGAAAGTTTCAATGAGCAAAATGTGTTCTTTACGGTTTCAATTTCTAATCCTCCATCTTGAGGTGAGAGCGGGGTGGTGCCTACATGGACTACAGTGTTCTGGACGAGCTGGATTCCTGGGCAGAGGAAGGGGCAGCCTTGGCTTGTCTGTGAGTATGGTAGAAGCTAAGGAATTTGATTCAAGCTGGTAAAGAAGAAGGTGCCAGGGAGGAGAGGGGATTTATTCTTCCTTTCCCCCTCCTCCTGCTGGTATAAACAACAGTAAGCAAAGACCCTCTTGTTCCTTCCACGGCCTGCAGCTGCTCCTTTCAGCCAGCACACAGCTGACCCACAGGCTCCTCACTGGACTCTGTTTTAAAAGCAGGCACAGCATAAGATTTCTTCCTAAGATTTTTACTTGCCAAGAACAATGGCAACAGAATCAAGAGTGACGTTTCTATTCCCTGGGAGGTGGACAAAGGTGAAACTGCTCGCCTGCCAGACCTTTCTTTCCCGAGTTTCCTTCCATCCACAGCAGGAAGCCTGGGAGTGTTTATCCTAAAGCTCTCAGTTCTCAGGCCGCCACTGCCTCCTCAGTGTAAGTTAATTCAGTGAAAACATCCCACGGTGACCGCCAGATAAGCCTCACTCCAGCATCACCAGGAAGGAGGCTAAGGTGGATTCACCTGCCCAGCACAGGTCAGGTCAGCCTGACACTATTCCCCCTTCCTTGAATCCTTTTTCTTCTGAGAATTTCACATCTGCTGTGGCCTGAAGAGGATTCTCTTATTCCTCTTTTGACCTCACAAATCTCCCTCTTACTTCCGGATTGTACCATGAAGGAGGCTGTGTGCTCGCCTGCCTGGGGAAGAACTGCCAGCAATTCAAAGAAGAAACGTAAATGGGAGAGGATGGCCTGGCACACAAACCAGGCAGCATCGCCAGAACTAGGGGAGGCCTGCAGATAAAGACACTGTGGTCTCTTTTAGAAAGATTAAAAGAAAGAAAATTGGAGACCCATAAAAATTTATCAGATGCAGATTCTGCGTGGTTTTTTTTTTGGGTTTAAAATAGTTTGACTTGTAGACCTCAGGCTAAAACTGGAAAGCTCTATTTACTGAACTCCACGAACAAAGAATATTGGTAATAGGTTTAGAAGATAGATTTTAAAAAGGCAGTTTTGACTGCTGCCTGAATATTATGAAATATTTGACATATGAGCTATAAGCCAATAGGAGAAATAAATATTTTCCTGTTATAAATTTATATAATTTTCTTTAAAAAAAAATTAGATGCCAAGAAATTGACATCCATATAAAATTGATAAAACTTACCTGTTCAGCAAAAAATGAGAATACAGTAAACATAATCAATGTTGCTAGCACACAATGAGTCCAGAACTTCAACTTGTCTCGATACGCCCTCCTATTCAGAGAAAAAAGAAAGCAAATATGTAGTTCTGTGTAGGGTTTTACTATCATTAACTAGTAAAACTAACTATATAGTATTTACTAGTTTAGCAAACTATACTAGCTTAACAAAAACAATGTTGTGGAACACAAAAACAATGTCTGAAGGCAATTCTAAAACATTAACATAATTATACATTTCCCATGTGAGTTCAGATTTTTCATTGTTATAGTAAATATTTGAATCAGTAATAGTTCTAGCCAGCTTGGCAAGGCTGGTCACCATCACACAGTGGCTTGAGTACCTAGCCTCTGCCCTCAACACTGCTGGACTGTTAAAATGCCTCTAACAGAGCTCAAGTGAAGCGCTTGCCGTTAGTGGAAGCATTACCTGGCAGCAGCAAGCAGAATTTTGGGCCATGTCTCAAGTCTCATAGGAATCGAGTTTAGAACTGCTCTTTCTTGACCCTAAAAGAAGTTTTTGGAGCTAAGATCTTCATGTCTGCTATTCAAACTGATGTTAGAGTGTGTGCAATTTGACTGTCATATTGAATTAGGGCTTCCCTGGTGGTTCAGTCGGTAAAGAATCTGCCTGCAGTGTGCAAGACCTGGGTTCAATCCCTGGGTTCAATCCCCTGGAGGAGGGCATGGCAACCCACTCCGGTATTCTTGCCTGCAGAATCCCCAAGGACAGAGGGGCCTGGTGGGCTGCAGTCCATGGGGTCACAAAGAATCGGACCCGACCGAGCGACTAAGCACAGCACAGCACATTTATTCATGCAGTTACTCAGTAAACACTTCCTGTGGATAGACAGGTGATGAGGAGAGGCCCCTGCTCTAAAGCACCTGTGAACCTGGGGAGGTGCTGATGTGCAGATAACCAACCACCACACAAGGCGGACAGAAGTACCTATTATCGAAAGCAGTCTTGCAGAGAAACAGTGAAATGAGGAGTGCATCAAACAGATGGTGACACTTGATTTCAGCCTTGAAGTGGGGCAGGAAAGCCTGTGGCTGACAAAGGGGAGGAGCATGAGCAGAGAGGCAACCCAGGCCCTGCAGAGCCGAGTCCAGTCTGGCCTGGCGGACACAGCGATGTGCAGCCAAGAAAGAGCAGGTGGGTGTGGAGTGCAGTTGTTCTGGAAAACCACACACTGTGGGTTGGACACAATGCTCTAATGGGAAGGGGGATGATATATAGCGTATGTGTGTGTGCACATGTGTGTCACAATCGGGGTGGCTGTTTGAAGGTCACAAGCAGGTGACCAGAGGCAGGCAGTCCAGTTAGTCCAGGCAAAGGAAAGAATGAGGGCTCGATGAGGGCAGTGAGGATGGAAGGAAACAAGCAACATAAGAGAGGATGGAATGAGGATGGAATCAAACTAGGTGAGAGGATAGTAAGGATAAAGGTAGGGTGGGGTTGGGGGGCGTGGCACATGGGGAAGTATGGCAGGTTTCTCGTCTGTAATTTGGAAATAATAATTTTTTATGAAGATTAAATAAATGCTTAACATAAGGCTTATAAGATATGCTAACAGCCTCTGCTGAGAAAGGGGAGAATTCCAGAGTCATTCACAGCTGTCTGGTAGGGGGTGTCTCCAACCCAAGCCACATATTCAAAATGGTACCCTCCCCTGTACTGTTCTTCCTCCTGTGTTTCCTACATTAAGAGGATCAACAACCAGCTCAGAGAGAAAATCACTCACTTCTATTCCTGTAACTCTCATCTCATCTGTGGCAGTCAGAGTAGCACTTTTCATTGTACAGGGTAAATATACTGCCCAGCACAGTGTTGGCTGTACAGCAGGTACTCAAGAAACAGGGAAGCCACTCTGATGGCAATGATGACGAATAAGGCTCAGCAGATGTACTGGGCCAGTTAGATCAATAAAAACTATACATGTCTTTTCACAGAGAAATTAGAGAAAATAACACCCTAAAGAAACTTCATCACTCTAAAAAAGAAAAATATACATGTATATGAAACATGGACACTTACCATTCCTGCAGCTCGTGCATATGAAGGAAACGGTTTCGATACTCCCTTGGCAGCTCAAACTGGGATGGGATGGGGAACATGGATTCGTAGAAGTCCCTGAGAACAGCCTTCACTGTCTGGGCATCTTTATGGTTGTGGTCAATGTTGTCATTCAGACAGACAAACTTCCTGGAGACAACAGAGACCCAGGGTTGTTATTGGTTCTTATGAGGATGATCCTTACCTAACAAAACAAGAAGTGTGGATTTGGAATATGTTTTAAATGGACTTATGTCCCAAGTTGTGGCATTTACTGATATGATTCTCTGGGGGAATAACAGTCTGTAAAATTTTCCCTTAGATATTTCTCTCCTGTAAAACAAAAACAACTAGGGATGATAGATAATTTTGAATATGCCTTCTAGCTATAGGAGTACATTATTTTAATTGCTGTTTGGGGTTGGCACGTGCCTGGTTTAGTGTTAACTGACTAAAGCATTCTGTTAACATCCAGAGAAAAAACTAGTAAGTGCCTACAACTGAGTTCTCTGAACTGACAGAGTTACATTACTAAGAACAGTCATGTAGATAGCTGAGATAGAGATGGTTCCTTATAGCTACAGATTTTATGAGGTTGATGACTTCTTAATATTGACACATCTCCAACTAGGCTGTATGATGAGTTCCAGCAAAAAGTAGATTACAGTGGTGCTTCCCAACTTGTTTCAAGTTGCTTCAAGGCAAAAGTCAATAAGTTGAGCCAGTAATAAGTACCAGCCCATTAAAATGATCGGTAGAGATAACACCACTTTTGAATTATGTTTAAATTTTGTTTTTACAATTTTATCAAGTATAATAAAGTCCTCAGATCCTGCCACCAACAGGAAATACAGAAGACACAGGAACACATTAGATAACTGGGAGACAATCAGAAATGTCCAAGGTTCAGGAAATCTACAGAATATGTAATCTGATTTCCTCATGTGCGTGCATTTTAAGTTGCTTCAGTGGTGTTGGACTCTGACCCCATGGACTGCAGCCTGCCAGGCTCTTTTGTCCATGGGATTCTCCAGGCAAGAATATTGGAGTGGGCTGCCATGCCTTCCTCCAGGGGATCTTCCTGGCCCAGGGATTGAACCCCGTGTCTCTTACGTTTCCTGCATTGGCAGACAGCTCTATACCAATGCACATGCAAAAATGTATACGGATTAAAGAAAGAGAGAGAGAGACGGGGGAGCCTATAGACATAATTGTAATGAATGTACTTGATACCATTTCAAGCCAACAAAGTTAAAAACATAAATGCTTATAAAAGACAATGGGGGAAAAATGTGTACAGAGGCCAGATAGGTTATCATGTTAAGGAATAAATAATGGTATTATGGTTATTTTCAAAAAATCCTTTAGGGATATATACTGAAAATTTTACAAAAAAAAAAAAAAAGGGTACAGTGACTGAAATTTACTTTAAAATAGTAGTGAAGGAGTGGGTGTGTTCAGATGAAACAAGATCAACTAGTTGCTTCTTACTGAAGATGAGTGATGAGTAAGTGAAAGTTCATGGCCCTATCTCTTCTTTAAACTTGGGGAATGCTTTCGATTAAAGGATATTAAAGAGTTACGTCTATCAGATACAGTGCAGGAGCCCTGACTGTTTCCTAGACTAAAAACAAAGAACAGTTAAAAAGGGCCTCTGGAGGTAATTCGGGAAATTTGAGTATAGACCATCTGTTCCATGGTATTATTTAGTTGGTGTTAAGGTTTTTGGATATGTGTGAACAGTCCTATAGTAAAAACAAGAATGACTTTGTTTAGAAGACCTGTGCTATGATAATGAAGGTAAATTAGCATATCATTGTCTGCAACTAATTTTCAAATGGTCCAGCAAACAAAAGAAAAACCAAACCTATGTGTGTGTTAGTCTGTATAGAGAGATGAAGTGAGAGATCAGACATAACGAAACACTAAAAATTTAAGAGTCTGAGTTTATTGTACTATTGTTTTCAGTCTTTCTGTATCTTCAAAATTTTTCCAACAGTTGGGAAAATGTAAAGAAGAAAAGTATGGGTGTGAGACAAAGAGAACGTGTGGCTACAGGGTAACCGAAGCAGACCATGTGGGACACCCAGCACACACTCTCTCTCTTTCCCAAGAGAGCCTGCACTTTGCTCAGTGTTTCTCCCCGTGAACTGACTCAAAGGGAGGCAACCTCACCTGACCCAGTCGGCTTCTGACTAGTGTGAGTCCCCTCTTCACAGACACTGGTGTGGAAATGGGGGCAGGGGGGGACAGTCCCCTGCCGCCTCAGAACACGGCTGTGTCTGCAGGGACATAAGGACTGTGGCACAGGCCTGCCTCCACCCCGGATGAAGCAACATAAGGAGGGCAGCAGAGCTCAGGTACGACTGCCTATCCCAGATTCCCTGTTAATGCGATAAACCTGTCCTTAACACCAGTCAGTCAGAAGGCAGGTTTTCCACTCCTGACTTTAAAGTGAGCCTCAGAAAAGTAAAACAGAAGAGCTAAAAATGATAAAATCTGTTCAGGTCCATGGGAGGGATCTGAGCCTAGTAGACAATGCTGGAAAAGCCTGTCTTGACTTAGATCTTTTTAGCAAAACCTGAACCCTTTAAGTTACATGAAGATGTCTGTGAATTTTCTCACCCAATGACTTTTAAACTAGCACAGGACATGAAAGTATAGGGTACAACTAAAAACACTTAAGTTCTCACTTGGTTTGACTACAGATAACCTATGACTGAGTGAGCACATTAACAGGATGGGGGAAGCAAAAAACAAGTATCAAAACTGGCTCTTAGTTTTTAAAAAATGAGAACAGGGCAGAGGGAAGAGCATATACAAAAAGCTGCAAACTGGGTGGTTCTTAATTATTATGACTTATTGTTTTCTTAGCTTGTGGGAAATGTTATTTTGTAGGAAATAAAACATTTTATGAATATACTATGTAAGTGTTAAACATTTTCATTTTTCTTAAAATTCTACACCTCCTCCCCCCCGACCCAAAAGAAACGAGAATGAAATTTTAAGGAAAAATTCCCTGGCTTTAAAATGCCTGGAAATTTTACACTTCTGATCATGTATAATTAAAATTGTAATGTAAATGAGGTGTAACTGAAAACTTCCAAAAGCATTTAAAAGACTCAGATGAAAACATTCACCTTCACGTACCAATGGTCTTTTCTCAAGAAACTACTTCTATTTCCCATTGAAATTCAAAACTCAAAATGCAGATTTTAACCAATTTTATCAAACTAGGGCAATTATTGGAGGTGAGGGTGGAAATTTTCAGGGCTATGTAAAGCTGAACACTTCATTCATTCCCAAAGAATGACTGCAGTTTGCTGGATTAATTTTCACAACTATGGTAGCATTCCTTTTTCCTCAGAAGCTAATTTGAACTTTCCTTTGAATTGCAAAGACAGGTCTAATCACAACAATTTCTCTGGAAGCCCCTATTTCTAAAAATAGAAATCTATTTTTTGTAACAGAAATATTTCTTTTTAACTATAAAAGAAATAGAAAACTAGAAATTTCTAAGAGTCTCAGTCATGTTGCCTCACCTCCCCCACAACACAGTTAACCCTCAGCCTTGCTGAACAGTCATGTTGCTGGACTCAGAGATATCTATGCCAATCCCTGTGCACGGGGGGCCGATCTCAACTCACAACTCCTATCTCTCAATTCAAACATTACCCCCACCATTAGAAGTTTCCATCTGCTCCAAACAAAACTAAGGCGCTCCTTTCTCTCTAGTACTACTGACTTTTTTTTCATGTTCACTTGCATGATTAAAGATATTTTCAAAGTTATGGGAATTCTCTGTCCATTCTATTCAATTGTGCTGTGAACCTAAAATGTTCTAAATTAAAAACAAAACAGTACCTGGGGTTTTTTCTTATATCATCCAACTGGCCAACTACATGAGAAACATTGGTACGAATCATCTTAAAAGCAATTTCTTCTTCTCCCATGATTTCAAACCTAATTATCAAAACATAATGAGTGTAAATATGTATATGAATATGTAAAACAAAATTTCAATAAGAAAGTTTTATAAAACTTTAAAGAACCAACATTCTCAGGATGACTTAATCTTTCCATATTACTAAGGAGAACAATCACATATAAATTTCAAAGGATGTTTAATAGATAAACCTATGATAAAATTATGAAAATACCACACTCATCATTATTCTTAAATTAAAGAGAAAATATATACAGTAGTTACCTGTATTTGTTTTTGTCCTTATATGCTTTGTGGATTTTATCAGTTACTGGTTTACAGTTGGTTACTAGACTTTTAGTGACTGGTGGCTGTGAGAAAACACAGACATTACATCAGAGCAAAGCCTGGGGTGAGGCAAGGGAAGCATTCATCTAAAGTGCAAGTTTTAAGGGGGCATGAGAAGATAAACCAAGATGAATCAGTGATCAAGATGAGTATTTTAATGCAATATTAAAAAAAAATCAAATTGGCATACTATGGCCCACATACTAATTGTCTATTTTTTAAATAAAGTTTTAATTTTTTCAGAAAGAAAATAAATTTCTAACAAACTGTAATGGACTGGTCTATAACGATACTCATAGGCTAAGCTATCATTCTTATAGTCTAATTAGAAAATACTTTATCCTGTGTGTAATCACAGGTAATTATAGAAATGAAGTCAACATCTGGCTAAGAGTTCATTCAAGTAATGTCAACTAATGCTGCCACTATTACTAGTGCTTGTACTCTAAACAGCTTATTTGCATGAGCCTCAAGACTGACTTGTAACTGTGAGCAAAGCAGCCCCTACCTAATTCTTAGCTTTCAAAGGATATTTGCTGATTGCAAACCTTATGCCAGATTATTTGGTAAAATAATAAAATACTCTGCTAATAAATGAAGATGTATGTTTTCTTAAAAAAAACCCAACATGCTAAAATCCCTCAATAACCTTTCATCATTCCTATAAAAGGGCAAGACGAATAACTGCATAGATCCATCTTCCTTAAAAATAATATGCTTCTGTAAGTTCTATATAAGTACAGGGGATTGGCAATTGTACAATCTTACTAGGAAGCCAAAGTTTATAGAGAAGGAAAGAAAGAAAAGTGAAAAGACGGATGTGGAAATAAAAGGTGATGAAAAGACAAGTTTGGAGTGAGTGCCAAAGCAGGCTAGACCTGGGGTGACTTCAGTGGCCTCTAAGGCAACCTGTCAACACAATCTCAGTGTGGTCCTGAGGACAGTGAAGACCAGAGAGGCCTGGTCTCGGGGAGAGGCTGAGGGGACGTGGTTTAGGAACCCAGCACACTTCCTCCTCTCATCAGTGCTCTGGGATTGCCCACCAAGAAGATACCAGAAGGGACAAATCAGGACAGCCTGGAACTCATGGCTCACTGTCCCCTCCTGGAAAAAGGGTGTACCCAGATCTCTGAGAGAACTTCAGTTATCCTGACACATAATAAAGGGTGTTTTTAAACCAGGATATTGACATCCAGATGATTCAGAGTTGATTATATTAGCTTTGTTGGGGGTAATTCCAAATTTGGGGAAAACAAAAAAATTATCACTGTTTGAAAGAATATCTTGTAGTCTACACAACCTAATTTCTTTTTTTAAACTGTGATTCTGTTCTCTCAGGAGGCAGGGAAAACACCTACAATGATTATAGACGTGCCTTTTTAATCTTTAAGAACACACTTGTAAAGAACTACTAATGTGTGTAACAGTCTGGGTTTTATAGAGCACTTTTCACTGATATGGGCCTAACATAGCAGAGAAGCTGCTGCGCCTCACGAGACAAGCTGCTGATCTCTTACCAGCCAGGCCTCCTGAGGGCCCACAACCAGAGCTAGTCTCAGACTCTGGCTGCTGATTCTTGCGTTTATCCCACTACAGCAAACTCCCTTAGGCTAACACCAGGTCTTACACCTTATCTCAGTTTTATTGATTTCATAGTTTAGAATATTTAGAGAGCTGGCTTTCAGTGACACATATCTATACACCAACCCGTGTCATATGCTGGACTGACCAACACATAACCAGCAATACGTATAGCTTGTCTGCATATTCCAACAGCTGTCAAGGTGCCCCTCACATGTCTCCTCATGGGTGGGCTTTCCCAGGCCCTGAGAACACGAGTGAGAAACACCATCCCTGCTGTGTGCAGTGAGTGCTAAATGAATGACTGCCTTCTTTCAGAAATCAGACTTGTAACTGATTACTAGAGTTACTTGTAACTGATTAGAAGAGTGATTACATTATTCTTCTCTACATTCATTTACAAATATCTTGTCTCCAGATAATTATAGGGCTTGAACATTCGCAAGGTGGTCAGTTTTTAAAAACACATGTTATTTTGGACTTCCCTGGTGGTCCAATGGTTAAGATTCCCATGCTCCCAACACAGGGGACACAGGTTCAATGCCTGGTTGGGGAACTAAGATCCTGCATGCTTTGTGGCCAAATAAAATTTTTAAAATTAAATAATAATTACTTAGGTTTCCCTGGTGGCTCAGAGGTTAAAGCGTCTGCCTCCAATGCGGGAGACCCGGGTTCGATCCCTGGGTCAGGAAGATCCCCTGGAGAAGGAAATGGCAACCCACTCCAGTATTCTTGCTTGGAGAATCCCATGGACTGAGGAGCCTGGTGGGCTGCAGTCCATGGGGTCACAGAGTCGGACACGACTGAGTGACTTTACTTAGGTTTGAAAAAACATTATTTTGATTATGAAAGTTATCTATTCATTACAGAAAATATGAAAATACAATGGCACCCCACTCCAGTACTCTTGCCTGGAAAATCCCATGGATGGAGGAGCCCAGTGGGGTGCAGTCCATTGGGTTGCAAAGAGTCAGACACGACTGAGCGACTTCACTTTCACTTTTCACTTTCCTGCATTGGAGAAAGAAATGGCAACTCTCTCCAGTGTTCTTGCCTGGAGAATCCTAGGGACGGGGGAGCCTGGTGGGCTGCCGTCTATGGGGTCACATAGAGTCGGACATGACTGAAGTGACTTAGCAGCAGCAGTAGCAGTGTGAAAAAAGATATTAAGAACTACCAGTAAAAAAAAAAAATAAGCCAGATACAAAAGACTATATGATTTTAAAAGAAAACTACCTACGATTTAACCCACCACCTATTTTGTTAACATTTTTTTCCGTGTGTGTATATATATATGTATGAGTAAAATTAACTGTAAGCACCACATAAATGGCTGTATTATATCCTTGTTCCATCAATTCTAAATGCACATTTTTTTTTTTCACATTTTCATTTCTTTGAAACTGGGATGCATCTTACAATCAACAAAGTCTTCCAACTATTTCAGCCAAGTGGCACTCATACATTTGTGTGCAGATCATCTACTGCTCCTACTGGTAAGATCCAGAAAGTTCCATCATCAAAGCAACTTAGCTTTGAGGGAAGATGGGGTTCAATTTGATGAGTAGGCCAGAATACTGGAGTAGGTAGCTTTTTTTCTTCTCCAGGGGATCCTCCCGACCTAGGAATCAAACCAGGGTCTCCTGCATTGCAGGCAGATTCTTTACCAATTGAGCTATCAGGGAAGCCTGACTATTTCCTTGGTTAATGTTTAACAGGATTGCTCTCCTAAGCAATGAGTATACTCCAGGGTTACCTTCTGCCATCCTTACTAAAAGGTTGTCTGCTTATAGAATATAAGCAACTAATCTCAATATTAGCTTAACATCCATTAGGGAGGGAAAAAAGATATTCCAAAGAAAAATATAAATTATTCTAGATTATTAGTGCTACTGATTTCTACCAGAGACTGATAAACATAGAGCAAGCGTCTAGTTTTTAAGTGCTGTACAGAAATGATAGTAACACCCAATAAGGATGGACTCTCTGTTTTACATAAATGAACCCACATCACTCACCAGATTCGGATCATAGTACGCTTCCTGAGTTGGCGGGATGTTGTTTAGCTGAGTGATATTAGCAGGAAGCATTTTCGAACAATTTATTAACATGTGTTCCAGACCTGTTAAATCCTAACAAAGCAAAAATAAAAGGATAAACCTTCTACATACAAGTAATGCTTGTGGTTTTAAAAATATGTTAAAGTCACCAAAGTGTAAGTGCTACCTTCAAAGAGAGTTTGACTGTATGATTCTTAAAGACCCACTAAAAAGAGCAGACTGAGACAATACAAACAACTCATCTTTGCCTCAAAGTGTAACGTACAGGACCAGGAGGCCCCACTGATACTAGGTGAGCCAGGGGATCACCAGATGGGTGTCCTACAGCTGGAATCCTCTTGGTGCCCATTATTCCTGAGTGTCCCCCTCCTGGGACCAGAGGATGCCAAGGCAGAGGGAATTATGCAACACCACGGGTCTGGCTGAGGGCTCCACTCAGCCACATCTGAAGCCCCTGAATGAACCTGTCACGAGAATCTTCTATGCAGTTATGGTCTGCCTCTTCTCCACACAATACCATAGCAATCCCTAATGAAAGTCATCCTATGAAACACAAACTTCAAAACTGATTTTAATCCTGGCATTAAAAATGGACTAGTTGTGAACACCCTTGTTTACTTGTACTTGCATTACATTGAAGTATGCAGGGGAAAGAGAAAGTATCAAACTTAAAAGTTTCATTTAAAATGTCACAAAATTTGGGGGTGGGGGGATAAAATTACAATACCTGCAAACTTAAAGGCAAGTCATGAATTCTGGTGGCCAGCGTGCGGATTTCTCGGTCAGACAGGATACCAGATTGGTCTGTGTCAACTTCATCAAAAACTTGAGATATGTTCAGCGGCTGAACTGCACTCATGAGATAATAAAAATAAGAGAAGGCAAACTGCATGTCCTCGGAGTGGCGCACTTTGTGAAATGATGTCTTGTCAAATTCTTCAGGGAACCTGTCCAAATGTAACACACTGTGAGATCTGGATACTTACGATATGTATGGTACCCGACACTTGTGGCATCAGAATCTTACTTCCCTCCTGCTGAGATAATACTTTCAACACACTAGTCATCACATGTCAGAGCCATAGACGCAGCAGGGCGAGGATGTGAACTTCAAGCTGCCCTGGCTCTGAGCACAAGCAGAAAATCCAGCCATAAGCGAGACTTACATGTCTTGCAGTTCCTGCATCACGATTCGGTCGATCATGTGAGGCATGTGTGCAGGGACTTTCCGAGATGTGAATCCAAACTTGCTGTTGAGAATTTTGTTCACGTATCGGAGGGAATCGGCGAATGTGTCTTTTAGCTGCCTCCCGGTGTGCTTGCTGTCAGTAAAGTAGGCCAGTTGTGTCTTCAGTGACTCTTCTTCCTGAAAGGAGAATTCCACCCAGCACAGCGTTACATTTACTGCACAAGCGTCCTGTGTTAACAAGAGACGGGGGTACTACTTCAGGTAGCTTGGCAATAACTAGTCACTGTCGTGTGGGGAAAATGAAATGAGTACTAAACAGGTCTCCTTCTGCATCCTAAGACCACGGCTCACCTGGTCGAGTTCAGTGAAAATATTGCAGACAACAGTTGTTTATAGGGTTTTCTTCAGGGACTAGTAATTGACCGTGAGATTTCACAGCCCATTTCAATGCAACATTTAGAAAATCCATTTATAGTCCATTTGAGAGTGCTTTCAATATCAAGTTATTTCTACTGGTGAAATCAAAGCAGCAAGGACTTGAGTTTTGAAGACACAGGCTAGAATACAAAATTGGTTTCACCATATAACAGTATTAATATTATGAAATGTAAAGAGCCCTGTCAAAACCACTAAGAGGTGAAAATGAATGGCAAAGAATATTGGCAAAGAACCTGAACACACTTTACAGAAGATGAAATATTTTTCCTTCTCAAACTGATGAAAATATAGATTGATATTAGCTGCTGTTGGTTAGTCTGTGGAGAAACAAGCAGGCTTGCACAATGCTTATCAAAGGAGGAAGGGGTGCAACATAAAAGGACATATTTTATACACACTAGACCCTTTAACCCAGCAATTCTACCTATAGAAATAAAGCTTCCCCAAGAGTAAGACATATGTACAAGAATATTTATTGCAACATTAGGTATCTGTAATTGCAAAACACTGGAAACAACTTACAGCTGTTAAAAAAACAATGGCGGTTTGCCCATATACTACCACATCAAAGGTGACTGTAGAGCAGTGTATAACTTCACTGCTCCAAAACAAACTATATAGTTTATATATCTATAGGAAAATACTTGAAGAATACCTACCAAGCTACATATTCATAGTGACTGTCTCAAGGAGATTAAGGAAGGGAGGAGGAGGAGACCTTTTCCTTTTTTATTGCCTTTTTTTTTTTTGCATTGCTTCAATTTTTACCACAAGTTTATAGTGCTGCAATTCAGAAAAAAGGAGGGTGGTGGTGGTGAGGACACCCTGGAGTCAATGAAAGGAATGAAACTGCATTCCCTTCACCACCCTCCTGCAGCCTAACGTCTGCGCAGGCTGTGCTCTATTCATGACCCAACCTAGACCACAAGGTTTTTACCTCGGTCTGTTGACTACTCCCCACTTTTCAAAGGTTCCACACTTCAGTGGATCCTTATCGCAAAGCCGCAGTTCTGGCCTCCCAGCTTGCTCTTTGAGTCTCTAAGAGCACTGACCCTACTGACCATCCTGCGCTCCTGGATGTTAGCAGAGGGATGGTGCTCCTGAGATGCACAAAGGACCCCCGGGCACCGTGAAGGCTGTGGTAAAGGAGGGACAGCTCCAGCTCTGGGGATCAGCTCATACTTATCAGGGAAAGCTAATGAATTCGTCTGTGTCTCAGGCTTTCCGTTATTGGAAAAGTACGCGATCTGACTGCACAAGGTATGCAAAAGCGGTTTCTGAAATAACATGCCAAGTAAAGATAAGATACCATCACAGCTCTCTGCTAGGAACTCAGGGTATGCCCCTGGCTGATCTCTTACTCACTTACACAAAGGCTGCTTCTGAAACTGCAAAATGGGGAGAACAGCGAGACCCTCACGAGGTATTTTTATTGTTAGAATTATTGGGAAGATTCCTGGAAGAGGAAATGGCAACCCACTCCAGTATTCTTGCCTGAGAACCCCATGGACAGAGGAGTCTGGCTGGCTACTGTCCATGGGGTCACAAAGAGTTGGACGCAATTGAAGCAACTTAGCCACATGTGCTGAGTTCAGTGGTGGGCACAGGGAAGTTCTGAATAAACAGCAGTTATTACTTTATCACCACCACTAACAAGGTTACTTTCTTCCTGAGCATGGGAAGGAATAAGGGTGCATGTAACTTACATCAAGCAGATCTTGGAAATACTTTTTCTTCTCCCATGGCAAAAAGCCCAGGTAACTGTCTGTGTAGCGCTGCAGTTTTCTTCCAGGTACTACTTCATTGCCACCAGGGTAACTGTTGGCATTTTCCTCTGTTTTTCTCTCTTGTTCTTTTCCTGTGATTACCTTTTCCTGTGTGTCCTTGCTTTCCAGTGGGAAAGTCAGAGATGAGAGCTTTTCTCTTGACACATTTCTGTCTCCTGCTTTTGGAGTCACGGTTATTGCCCTGAATCTGGCTCCCAGGGGTGGCATCTGGCTCCCAGGGCTCTGGGAGTGGTTGTTCACTGTTATTGTCACTGCTGGAAAAGGCGACGACCCCTGGAGTCTTTCCGATGTTCCTAAGTTGCTTTTGTGAACCTGTTTTGCCAATGGGGCCTCCAAACCGCCATTTCTTTGCTCTGTCGTTAGAGAGTGATTTACTGTTAACTTTCCATTTTGTGGGTTCATCAGAAAGGACCACAGCAAGGCTGACTTGGACAGGTTGTATCCTTTCATGGTGATGTCTCCACGTTCTAGTTGCAAATCCAAGTTATTAAGGCTCAACTGGGTCTCTTTTGGAAGGAGTGAAATATTGACCTGTGGAATTTCCACCTCCACTTGGAATCTTCTTGTTGTGTTCACATCATGTCTCTTGACTTTAGGGAAGCGTTTTTCTTCAGGGATATCCTCAAACAAGATTTCCGCCTCTGGATGAAGTGTTGTGGAGCTCATCAAACTTTGGTAAGCCTTCTGGGTCGTAGAATTCCGTTTGGGCTCCTCCCTTGTGTCAACCTCTACTACTATCTGGATTTTGAACTCCTCATCATTTTTACCTTGAAGTGTGAGATTAAAATGTATTGTGGTCGCGTTCATTCCACTGTGCATTAGGAGGTGGATGGTCTTCCACTTATTGGCGATAGAAGCATGTCGGATAATTGGGTTGTCACTATATGCACCTTCGATCCCCTTTTTGGCTATTTCTGCAAAGCTGAAATAAGGCAGGCATTCACCTTTTGGAATAACATAGTGAGTCTGGTTTGGGAGAAGAGTTACTTTATACAATTCATGAAAATGATCTAGAGGAAAAAACACAAACATGACTTTTAAAAAAAACTACACATTTTCCCCCTTTTCCTTTAATTCTTAGGGTTTTAGCTGTCACTTTCTAAGAGTGACTTTAAGTGGACTTTAAAATAATCAGAAATTCTATCACAAAAGCTATTGGTCTAGGGCTCTTTTGTACTTTCTGAAGCTATCACTATCATTGACATGGAATGCTGGGGCTGGTTCACTACCAAGGTAAGACACAATTCTGGACAGCAAATTCCAATGGTCAACTTCTATTAAAAAAAAAAACCTTTCTGACAAAAGGACCTTCATTAATAATCCAGCAACAAGATCCAATATTCTACCATACTTATTTAATCAACCACTGGTCTCTTTTTATTGTTCCCCAATTAAACCTTCACTGTATATTTTCAACTAAGATAAATCTGCTTAGTTTAAGAAAAAAAGCAGACTAGAGCAATAACAGGAATAGATGCAGCTTCAGTGTCTATGGCTTTCTAAAGATCTGTGTCCTTCTCTTGTAACTCACAATTCACAGGCTGGGAAAGGGCTACCTAGAGAATAATTAAATAAGAAAAGTGATCCAAATCCCCTCTATTTATCAAGGATTGTTATCCCCTTATTCTAAATATGTTTTTATGGCAGTAAATATACCTTGCCCACAGTCGCCAGCATCGAACCCACAGGATAAGACATTGCAGGCTTGGTCACAGAACTTATCGGCCAACCAGGAATTTGCACATCCTTGATTACAGTAAGAGACGCCGGTCATTCCAGCACCAAAATGCCAGGGCTGTCCGACTCCGATACTTCCGGTGCCCCCAGCTCCTGCAATATAGCGGCTGGCACCACTGTTACCTGGAGGAGGAGGAGGAGAGAATCCTGTGGTGCTTACAATCTCGGGGAAAAAAAAAACAGCTCCTAGTTCTCAATCAAGACTGATGCATGAATTTCTACCAGGAAAGGTTCACCCTGTTCTTCAATAGAAGATTTTATGTAGCTTAAAAAGACAACCTGAAAAGGGGGCATCACCTGCCAGTGAACTGGGTGTGTGATGACCAGGCCTTGGCACTTAGAGCTGTGCAACCTGCCAGCACAGGTGGATGTGCTCCCGGGGACACGTGCAGATGTGTCCGGAGAAGCAGATGATTCTGAGCCTGTGACTCTGTGAGGACTGACAAGAGCACGTCCCAATGCAGGCGTCAACCCCCTGCCCGAGTATTACCGCTCTACGAGAGGCTGAGCTCTCCGGGCTGCACAGGCCCTCCGGCACGGCTGCATTCTCTGCCTGCAGCAGAGTGTATTTTTCAAAAGTGCCTCTGAAAGATCTGACTGAAACACAAAGCCTTGTTTCTTCCAACACTCTTCTCTTTCCCACACCTGCTTCCTCACGTGGACTAGGGAGATGACAGTATCTGCACCTACTCCCTCTTTTCCTCTGGCGGCTGAGAAATTTAAGTGGATAATGGAGGATGCTTTCTAAGTTTAAATGCCTTATAAACTGAAAGGCAATAAATAAATGTAAAAACTTATTTCCTCGACAAGTCCAAATGTAAGTGTACAAGACAGGAAGAAGAGGTGCTAAGGAGATGAGATCGTTTATTTCTTCTCTTTAGTCGTTCACTGACCTGGAGCAATCTGCTGCAGTCACTGGCCATGAACTCCTACAAAAACCAGTGAGAGTGAGTGATTCTTGCTCCTGTGCTCACATATTTAAGGGTAGGACTGATTTTCATATTTTTGAATAATAAAAGGCATTTGTAAGTGCAGGGTCAACATGGGAAAATGCCCCCAACAACGAAAACATGAATAAACTAGGTCATGGGTCCAAGAATGATGACTAATGAAAAAAATTCCAACAGCATAGACAAGTTACACCTGAACACATCCTCACCAGAGCAGTCACCACCGTCCCAATCACAGGCTGAATTATTACAAGCCTTGTCACAATAGCCATCTTTGATCCAGGATCCTGGGCAGCCCTCAGCGCAGTTGGGCACAGGCCATGTCAAATACACCTAGGATAAAGCCAGAGAGAAAATAAAATGGTTTCTGACTTCTGACACTTATTATTCTTAAGCTAGGATTCCTTTAAAAGGAAAATAACACAAATGGAGCCTGTAGAAAGGGCCATCCTGTGGTGGCTTCTTGGTCCCGCCCAGCTGACAGGTCTCAGCAGGCACAATCACTCTTTTCTGTTACTGGAGGACAGCAGACAAGGACTCAGCTCACAGCTTTAGTCTCACAAATGGTCTTATAAATAATCTATTGTTAAATAAAGCAGCAACATGCCAGACTTAAATCCAAGTACAAAAGCATGCAGGTGGAAAGTGCGCAAGAAGTCACCGCTTTTCTGTGATGCTGTTGTCAACTCCTGAGTGGATTCATGTATCGTCTCATCGGAAGGCTGAAAAGGGGGGCGGATGACCTCTCAATGTCCTCACCTCCACACGTGAGGTCGCTATGAATTAATCAGCATAGCATCTTGAGCTGTGAACAACTCTGCTTTCAAAACAACTGACAGGCTACACGCGTGGTGTGTGCTCAGCTGCTCAGTCGTATCAGACTCTCTGCAACTCCATGGACTGTAGCCCAACAGGCTCCTCTGCCCATGGAATTTTCCAGGCAAGAATACTGGAGTGGGTTGCCATTTCCTACCCCAGGGGGTCTTCCCAAGCCAGGGATCAAACTCTCATCTCTTGTGTCTCCTGCACTGGCAGGCAGGTTTTTTTTTAACCACTGTGTCACCTGGGAAGCCCTGACCTGCTATATGGTTGCTTCTTAACATTTTTGAAAACTTTTAAACTCTCTATGTCTTTGCACGGTCCAGCTACTTGGAAGGGCTTTCTTCATCTGGTTAACTCTTACTTGCTCTTCCAAGCTCATCTCACTCCCAGGATGACGATGCCTACACAGCTGACACCAAGAACATCTGTGCTCAGGACCAGTTTTTCCATCCTGCCCCTCAAAGCCAGAGTGACACTGGCTGCCTTGTGACACTTCATCCATGTCTTTAAAGCACTGCTGCTGCTGCTGCTGCTGCTAAGTTGCTTCAGTCGTGTCTGACTCTGTGCAACCCCATAGACGGCAGCCCACCAGGCTACTCTGTCCCTGGGATTCTCCAGGCAAGAACACTGGAGTGGGTTGCCATTTCCTTCTCCAATGCATGAAAGTGAAAAGTGAAAGTGAAGTCACTCAGTCATGTCCGACTCTTCGAGACCCCATGGACTGCAGCCTATCAGGCTCCTCTGTCCATGGGATTTTCCAGGCAAGAGTACTGGAGTAGGGTGCCATTGCCTTCTCCCTTTAAAGCACTATGTTGAGCTAAATTTGTCTTGGGTGTTTTGCTGACGTGGTGAGCACAATAGTTTCCCAGTGATTTTGCTTTTCCCGCTGTTGCAGTAGCAGAAAACACACAGGGTGGGTTTGGGTGTTGAGAACATAAGGAAGCAAAGTTCCTGCCACAGGAACTTTTCTCACACCCTGATCGTTACCTCTGAGCTCAGCACTCAAAACTGCTCATTTGGACAAATTTGAATATGATATATACACTAATTTCCCTATGTCCCATCTACAACTTCTAAGTGACTCTGAGAGAGTAACAGGCAGGAAGGCCAGGGGTCTCCAAACGGAGGAAATAGCCTCCAAGTGTCAGACATTTTTATCTCTCTTAAGCGGCAGGAGGAAACAACCTATTTTTTCCTTCTCTATACAAATTTAAAAGGAGTTTCTCTTAAAATTCTGTGTTGCCATAACACCTGGTTTCACCTGAAGTTAACTATTCTCAAACCTAGAGATAACCAATGCCTTTTTCTTATGGAAATGTTTATCTTAAGTTATGCTAACGTACTATGCATTTACCCCAAACTCTGTCTTCAAGTTGGTTCTGCCCGCCTTTTGGCTCAGAACCTACTTGACAAACCAGTATGTTATACTCAGATATTGTTCCTCTAATCTATGTAAATGAAACTATTTGTGTGGTGATCTGCCCTTCTTCAAGATTCAAATTAATCATTTTATGGCCCAGGATAAACCATTTGGTGCCAAGATTATCCCAAAATGCATCTTATGGGTGAGGGGCCTGGTGCCATTCTGAATTTTAAGACATTCCTTTCTTTCATTAACAGACTGCTAGTGACTATACAACATCCAGCTGAAGACTAGCAGGGGGGTACTCTTTCTGCCCCCTTCTGATGCCTATGTCAGAAGCTTTCTCTATTTCCTTTATACTTTAATAAAATTTTATTACACAAAAGCTCTAAGTGATCAAGCCTCGTCTCTGGCCCCGGATTGAATTCTTCTCCTCTGGGGCCAAGAATCCCGGCGTCGTGATTCAACAAAAACCTTTCAACTCCTAGACCAGGCACCTCTTAGCTACTCACCTTCTGACCTTTGGAATGACTGTAGAAATCATCTGGCCAGACATCCTTCCCGAACATGACATCATCATTCAGGTAAATGAACTTCTGGGACAGCCCTTCGATGCGATGGATGTGACTTTCAATAGCAGGTGAACTGAAGGTGGGTAAGTGGCTCAGATTTCGAAAAACATCCTTTTAACAGACACAAAACAAGATAGAAGAAGGGGAATGAGAAGGGAGTTTTATTTTGTTTTTGGAGAGAAATTAGGGAGGGAGGTGAATGGAAGGATTAAAGGAAGGTGGAAGTGGAGGAGAGGAGAGGAGAGTCGGGGGATGAAATGAGGGACCAGAAAAAGGAAAGGAAAAGATGGAACAGGAAACTGCAGCCTTGTGACACATGGCAAGTCTCTACCTGGTGTGTGACTATTGTCACTCGGGGATTATCGAGGTTCAGCCAGGATGGAATCTGCCCGTTGGTGACAATGAAAATGTTCCGAACCCACGGTGCGTGCCTCTCGATAGATCGCAGCGAGTACCTCAGCTCTTCATTATCTTCAAAACGGCTGGCAGAAACATCTTCATCTTGCTTAGACTGAGGAAAGCATGGGGCACAGAAAAATATAAAATACCCCTAAGTCACACTGCCCCTCCTGACTGTCCCCTGTGTGCTCAGGGAACTCCAGCAAACTTTCGAAGACTGCACCCAGCTTTTAAACTTAAAAAAAAAAAAAAAAAAAAGCAAAACACTCAGCATATTTAAAATAACAACACAAAAACAGCATTTCTTTCACATACCTTTTTAAAGAAAAGGTTCTTAGCTCTGAATGTGGGTCATTTCAATTAGTATTAACCAATCGCAGTGACTGGGAATCAAGTCACTCCTCTGTAAGCCCTCTTCCTTCTAACAGGTGCGTGTGTGCTCACTCATGTCCAGCTCTCCGCAACCCCATGGACTGTAGCCCACCAGGCTGCTCTGTCCATGGAGTTCTCCAGGTAAGAATACTGGAGTGGGTTGTTCATTTCCTCCTCCAGGGGATCTTCCCAACTCAGGGATTGAACCCACATCTCCTGCATTGGTAGGCAGATTCTTTACCATGAGCCACCTGGGAAGCCCTCTTCTAATGCAATGACTTATAAATCTTTAATCATCAAAACCCTCAGTTTGGGTTCTAAAAGAATCTCTGCCTTCCTTACCTGGCTGATGGCACTCAGATCCCATAATAAATATGCAGGACTTATGGTCAGTTCCTTTCCATTGATGGTCATATTCTTCTTCGTCTGCTTATTCAGTTCTTGGAAATCTTTGGGATTATTCAACTTTAGAAGTGCTACACTGGCCTCTGAATACAACTGCAACTATAAAATAATAGGACAGTTACATGTGGGAAAACTGAACAACAAAGAAGACATCATTAAATTCCCAGTTGATCCTTGATCTTAAATATAAATAACATGTTATACTACATATTGTGTACTAACTATACTATGTGCTGTTTATTATACCCATTAAATATATATTGCTGCTGCTACTAAGTCGCTTCAGTCGTGTCCGACTCTGTGCGACCCCATAGACGGCAGCCCACCAGGCTCCCCCGTCCCTGGGATTCTCCAGGCAAGAACCCTGGAGTGGGTTGCCATTTCCTTCTCCAATGCATGAAAGTGAAAAGTGAAAGGGAAGTCGCCTAGTCGTGTCCAACTCTTCATGACCCCATAGACAGCAGCCCACCAGGCTCCACCGTCCCTGGGATTCTCCAGGCAAGAACACTGGAGTGGGTTGCCATTTCCTTCTCCAAAGCATGAAAGTGAAAAGTGAAAGGGAAGTCGCTCAGTCATGTCCAACTCTTCGCAACCCCATGGACTGCAGCCTACCAGGCTCCTCTGTCCATGGGATTTTCCAGGCAAGAGTACTGGAGTGGGTTGCTAGTGCCTTCTCCGTAAATATATATTACATATATGTAAAAGATTAAAAGTTTCATATACATATAAGAAACAGCAAGCCAGTATCGTGGAGAGAAAACCTACACAGCCAGACACATTTCCCAAATGAATGCAACAGACTAGCTATTTAGAAACGAGAGAGAGCTGGGGGCTGTGACAAATGGGACATCTCAGGCCCCATTTGAAAATGGGCCAGATCTCTGGAGAGGCCGGAATCCCTAGTATCAAATGAAACCTCCCAGTTTTCAACTGTGGCTCATATAGTTTGGATTGTCATGCATACAAACAAAACACATCTGGTCACCAGTCTGTGGCCTCTGTTCTAGAATGCCGCCCATCTGCCTACACTGAGGACAGTCCTGCCAGGCGATGGCACTGGAGCTGTGGCGGGCGGAGAGCACTTCTGTCGGCAGGTGTCTTGCAGCGCTCGGGCCCACACCTGGTCCTGGCAGGGCTGCCTGAAGTGCTTGCACAGGAAAACCACGTTGAGGGGCAGTGTTTTCAAAGCAACCATAAATCCAAGAGGGAACATCACACACATCAACACATTTTACAAGTACACTTCCCCACCTCGACCAGAGTCCACACCACCCTTGATTAGTTTTTGTTGTTGTTGCTTTAATTCTGTATCATACAATTTCCTGTGAAGAGAGGCTTTCAGAACTGAAAAAGCAGGGAGAAGGTTGAAAACCACTCATCTAGGACAGCAACACCCTCCTGGTGAACTGCCTTTCCTAATAGGGTCAATTTCTTTCTTAATTTTTAGCCTTCTTAATTTATAAAAGCAAGGGACTTCTCTGGTGGTCCAGTGGCTAAGACTCTATGGTCCCAATGCAGGGGGCCCAGGCTGGATCCCTGGTCAAGGAACTAGATCTTAGGTGCCACAACTAAGGTGCAGCCAAATTTTAAAAAATAAATAAATAACAAAACAGAGAAAGCTTTTGCATATGCTACATGACTATATTTAGGTCCTTCTGCAAAGTTTCCTGAGCTTATGCAGGCCAAAAGTAGAGGTCAGAGTTAGAATTTCATTTATATCTCTTCCCCTTTGTATTATGTAGGCACTAACTCTCACTGCAAATTGTGTGTGTGTGTGTGTGTGTGCATCTGTCCTCTTTACTGATCAATTTCTCTCACCTAACAGTATCTGGTATACACAAAGCACTCACCACAGACCTGTTCCTGCCGCTGTCACTGTTCTGCCTCACTCTGTAGGAGAGGGATGGGAGGCAGGCCACACAGGGCAAGTGTCCTCTGTCTGTTCTAAGTACCTAACAGTCTCCCTCCTCCCCCAGCCTCCCCTCCCACAGAGACACTCACAGAACCTCACAGGGCTCCCTGGAGTGCAAAAATCACTATTTCTAGGATATATAAATGTCGTACTTTACTATCCTAATTTAATTTTAAATTTATTGGGAAAGTGAAAGTCGCTCAGTCCTGTCCAACTCCTTGTGACCCCATGGACTATACAGAGTCCATGGAATTCTCCAGGCCAGAATACTGGAGTGGGTAGCCTTTCCCTTCTCCAGGGGATCTTCCCAAACCAGGGATCGAACCCAGGTCTCCTGCATTGCAGGCGGATTCTTTATCAGCTGAGCCACAAGGGAAACCTAATTATGAAAGTGAAAGTACCTTTTATTAATCTCTTCTATTCAAGCTGCTTTTATTCTAGAAAACTATTTTGAAATTTCACAGGGATTTGTCTAAGAGATGGAAAATTGGAAAAGAGATGAAAACTAAAGAGCTTAAAGGAACATTTGTATGTATGAAAAAAATTTTCTGTCAACTGTCTTGAGTGGTGGAAAGGATCCTGTGTTAGCCGCTAGATGGCACCCTAATCCCAGATGCCTTAATTACTCTTCAGGGAAGAGACAGGAGGTGGTAAGGAAACCGCAGTGTGGTGAGTGTCTCAGGCTGGAGTTCTTAGCTTGGGAATCTGTGGGTCAACTGGTTCCATATATAACTTCTTACTTGAAATTACAAGTCAGTCTTAATTCTTTAAATTACAAGACAGAACAGGTTCTACACCCACCCACTGCAGACCCATAGCCAGACATGTAACATGACAGAAATGAAGTTTTGCCATTTTTTAAGCCACTGGGACTTTAGGATGTTTGTTGTAATAACATTATCTAGAATGATGTGACCGATACACCTTTAGATGGTAGTGTGAGGTTAGGGAAAAAAATGTGCCAGCTAATGCAACTGAAAAACAAATTAGCTCTTTTTAGTAATTTCAGAACTCAAGCAACTAGGTCTTAATATGTCCTGGTGGTTTTCTAAAACTTGTATCAGTTTCAGAGGTGCCTATGTTTAATCTACCAAAATGCTCACATGAGGAACAAAACCAAAATAAAGGGTGCCTGAAAATGGTTTTGTTTGCAAAACAAACAAAATTGTGTATGCTTTAAAAGGTACAAGATGGCTTCAGGGAAATCACTGGAAAAAAGGGCATTAGTACAAATATATACAATTTACTATGACCTTGAATGTGTCATGCCTTGAACAGAGGTTTGAGGGGTCAGAGTCCAAGTCAGACAGTATGCTGTTCCCACCTTGCCCACACTATCCTTCCTGCAGAAACAAATCATCAATAACTGATCAGCCTTCAAGGATCTCATGTAGCCTCCTTCTCTTTGGAAACTTGCCTCTGATCCATGCAGATCTTTCTTTCTTGTCTCTAAAATGCCAGCTCATCCTTGATAGCTAACCTCATACTATCCCGTTTTGCTACTTGACCACAACATATACATACATATTGCCTTCAATACAGCCTGAGGATAAGTGCATGTCCTCCATCTCTGCACACCCACTCAGCAACCAGCATCACTTAATTCAACCAAATGTGAGAATGCGCTTGACAGCTTGGGGAGTATCTTCTGCCCGTTCTAACATATGTTGAAGTGAACAAAAACAAAACCCAATAAAAACAAATGAAAAATTCACCATGAATGAAAACGTCCAAAAAGAAAATGATTTAGAGGAAGCTGAAAATAAAGACCATGGATATATGCTGCTGCTGCTAAGTCACTTCAGTCGTGTCTGACTCTGTGCGACCCCAGAGACGGCAGCCCATATATGCTGCTGCTGCTGCTGCTAAGTCGCTTCAGTCGTGGCTGACTCTGACCCCATAGATGGCAGCCCACCAGGCTCCCCCATCCCTGGGATTCTCCAGGCAAGAACACTGGAGTGGGTTGCCATTTCCTTCTCCAATGCATGAAAGTGCAAAGTGAAAGTGAAGTCGCTCAGTCGTGTCCGACTCTTAGCGACCCATGGACTGCAGCCTTTAAAAAGACCATAACCTGATTTCTCAAAAGTTTAATTCTGTGTCCATCACATTAAAAAAAAAAAAAGTCTACAGCAAATTAGAGGGTAATTAATCAGATCACAAAAGGACTCACATCTCAAGATATTGGGTAAAAAGTTCATTTGGATTTTTCTGTTAAGATGATAGGATTCTTCAGGCAAGAATACTGGAATGGGTAGCCATCCCCTTCTCCTGGGGATCTTCCCCACCCAGGAGTCAAGCCTGGGTCTCCCCCACTGCAGGCAGATTCTTTACCATCTGAGCCCACCAGGGAAGCCCTAAGATGTTATAGAGAAACCCAAACAAAATTTTTGGCTAACCCAGTATCTCAAACTAGAAAGTTTTCAATAGAGAAGACTGCTTGATTTGTAAGATTATAGTCCACAGAAGAGTTTTCATGAATTCGAATCTATCACCTTGCAAACAAAACCATTTTCAACTAACTCCTACTTCCCCTGATGGGGGTAAGAAGGGAATCTTACCTTGTTTTTCACTAAACAAGATGATGAAGGCCAAGTTGTTGGATGTGTAAAATCATGACATCAATAAACTAAGACTCCTTTGAATAATGACTCCACTAAAATGGTTCCCTTTACATCCCGGGACACTATATGGCAGGTGTCAGAGTCTTGCTTCTTGCTCATTCTCTCAACTAGGCCCCCTAAATGCCAGGCCCAGAGATGATCACTAGGGTACAAGATGGGCAGGCAGTACCTGTCCTGAGATGCTCACAGCCCACCCAGGGTCTTTGGGACAGAACTGAGCCCTAGGTGGCTTTGGAGGTCACGAGCCTTAGCAAAAGCCACCTAGAGGGTCCTGGGAAGGCACAGTGGTTCAGCCGTTCAGGTCCTGAACAGGAACCAACGTCGCAGCCCTTCCTCCCACGTGCCACAGGGCACCTCCAATGTATTACCCCAAACTGAGCTTTCAGTTTCCTTCCCCAAATCTTACTTCTCCCATGAAGCTCTGAGTGTGGTTAATGTCACTATGTCCATCTTCACTGGTTCACATCCACTTCCCCTTTCATTTTTCCTTCCATGTCCTCCAGGAGCTAATAAGTCACCGGGTCAGGCTGAGGGCTTCTCAGATGGCTCTGGAACTATTCTCATCACTGGCACCACTGCCAAGGCCCTTGTGGAACCTGAATGTCTTGTTGGGCTGTGGCAGCAGTGGCTGGGCTGGTTTCACTCGGTTATCCTTGGCAGTCCCTGGCACATAGCAGGTGTTTAATCAATGCTAAACTGGGAACCCAGTGGTTGGAAACTTCATTCTCAGGGTGCCCGTAATAGAACCAAGAAGTAGGACCCAAGGAAAGACAGTGCCTTGGAGAACCAGGCTTCAGTGCTGACACCACCATCTTTCTGTGCTTCCTCTTTCTCATTTTCTCTTGAGCCTCCAAAAATCAGAAGCCCTTATTCCTGAAGCCAATCACAGGTGCTGGCACTGTGACAATGAGCTGCAATAAATACTGTGAATATCTGGCTGGATCCCCCAGGAGGTGCCAGCCTCCACAACAACAGGTCTGGGGACTCCAGGTCAACCTCCAGCCGGGTGACTGGCGGAGGAAGGGACGTCCCCATGGACAGAGCCTGGGGTTCTACTGCCTAATTCAAGTCCTGCTCCTCCCTGCCTCTCCTGCCACTCACCACTCCACACTGCCCCAAACTAGCCTACCAAAGCGGTGACCACAACTTGGATCTTTTGGCAGGCCACGCCCACCCAGCAGCAGATTGGCTGGTCAAAAGTACAGACACTAAGTCTACACCTGTACAACTAACAGCTAGGAAGCCAAGAAGCCGAATAAATGCTGATCTATGGTTTTATCTGCCCAAATCCATACTAAAAATAATTCAGGGGAAGGAGGAATATAATTATTTATTTTAAGAAAAAACTACATATTAAGAAATAATTCAACCCTTATTGGGCTGGGCATTACCGTATTTCCAGGTACCAGAAAGAAAATTATGGGGGATAATATGAAGAAAAGACAGAAATGTCATTCATATTACCAAGGTATTTACAAAGGTAATACAAAGTATCTTAAAACAGTGAAACACTTAAGGGGAAAGGAAAGAAAGGGAACTTGGACAGGCAGATAGAAAACACGGTCCAGACGTAAACTCAATAACCCCCTAGTCACAGCTCTCCCCGCCACTACCTCCACCTCCATCCCTTCACCTCCCCATTGTTAAATGACATCAACAGGAGACAGAGGGAAGAAGCAGGAAGCTAAAAACTGTGGCAGAATTTAGAGAACATTTCTTTGTAAAATCAGGAAGAGTGGAGCCTAGCAAATTCTGAACCAAGGCCTGTATGCCCTCCATCCTGAGGGAGGAAGCATTTATACTGTACAACCCAGGCTACTGCTGACAGAACAGCAGGCATCCTGACAGAAGGTCAAAATGATGGTACACCCATACAACCTGTGCCCTACATCAATCAGACACATGGCTCCAAGGACAAGAAAGGTTAACACATGTCACAGCCTCTGAAGTCAACTCTAACAGATGGGCTTGCTGTTCAAGTGTGAAGAGTTAACATGTATAAATA
Organism: Oryx dammah; assembly: GCF_014754425.2. Taxonomy (NCBI): domain Eukaryota; kingdom Metazoa; phylum Chordata; class Mammalia; order Artiodactyla; family Bovidae; genus Oryx; species Oryx dammah. Next base: position 52,792,519 of record NW_024070213.1, on the reverse strand, counting down.
CTAAATATGTTTGTGGCTCAGCTAGCTATTAAGGAATGAAGGGCTCCCATTATAAAATTTCCAAGTATCTGCAGCATTCCCCTATGTGAGTGGAAGCTCTAAGTAAGTCCACAGGTTGGGGCCTGTGTGTACTTACAAACACGTGCTGGGTCTCCCCCACCCCTCCTTCCACGCTCACACTGCCACCGGGACTTCTGTCCGCTGCTACATTCTCAGCAGCTGTAACAGCACCTGACCCACACAGACGCTCCTTTGTTAAACAAATGAATCCTTATTCTGCCTGGGAAACCTACAATCCAAGTCAGACTCCTAAAATTTGTAATTAAAAGTAAAATTAAGAGTAAAAAACCCCAGAATCTTCTTTCTACAAATAAAAAGCTGTCTTCGCAACAGCATATGTGACAGAATGGAGAATCTCTTTGCTTCATTTGGGTTTTTTGATTTATTTTTTGGCTACGCCACTCAGTTTATCGAATCTTAGTTCCCCAACCAGGGATTGAACCTGGACCCTCAACAGTAAAAGCAGAGTCCTAACCACTGGACTACTAGGGAATTCCCCCTCTCTGCTTCTTCTTGTCAGCTGTACTATTAATATAACGGAAGGGGCTGCCAAGAAGAGGCATGTGCTATACTAATTGCTCTATTTTCTAAGCTCTTACCAGTTTTATTTTAGAAGAAAGATTTTCTGGCAATTTTGCTTTTAGTTGATTTGTTTCCTTGAATGTCGGTGGAAATCCACTCAGGAAAGCCAAATCTTGCATTAGCACTAGCCCAGGGACTTCCTTATCTGTTGTCTAAAATAAGAACAGGAAAAACACAGCTCACTTTCCAGATCATAAGGCTGGTGAAAACTTACAGCTGAGAAAACTAGGAAAGAACTATTATTGCATCACACACACTTCAAAACAAGAATGGCATGATTATTTAAATCAATACTAGTACTGGAAAGCTAGGCTTAGAGGGAAAGTAAACATTAAAAAGCCTCTCTAAGTAAAACAGCTTTATTTCTCACACTTTTACTCTAATGGATTGCAAAAATACAGCTAATTTGAAGTAACATACCAAATAGCCCCTCCAAACTGTCTGTCTGCTGTTTCCTTTAAACATTCCAGCCTGGGCATCTTCAACTACAACAAAAAATACAATAAACAAGCATGATTTTAATGAATATGTAACCATGATGTCTGGCAGGACACTGTACAAGGCATTTTGAGAGCTGTCAAATTTTCCAGTGGTCATGGATGGGTGTGGGAGCTGGACCATAAAGAAAGCTGATCGCCGAAGAATCGATGCTTTTGAACTATGGTGGTGGAAAAGACTCTTGAGAGTCCCTTGGACTGCAAGGAGATCCAACCAGTCCATCCTAAAGGAAATCAGTCCTGAATATTCATTGGAAGGACTGATGCTGAAGCTGAAACTCCCGTACTTTGGACACCTGATGTGAAGAGCTGACTCATTTGAAAAGCCCTGATGCTGGAAAAGATTGAGGGCAGGAGGAGAAGGGGACGACAGAGGATGAGATGGTTGGATGGCATCACTAACTTAATGGACATGAGTTTGAGTAGGCTCCGGGAGTTGGTGATGGACAGGGAAGCTGCAGTCCATGGGGTTGCAAAGAGTCAGACACGACTGAGCGACTGAACTGAACTGAAACCAGTATAATACATGGTCTCAAAAGAAAGGTACTTGGGGGAGACAAAATTAACCCATCCAACAAAAGGGGAACTATTGTAACCCACTGTAATTCTGCAGTACTGAAGGAGAGGCTCCTGTGTGCAGAGGAAACAGAAACGAAAGATTGACAGGAATCAGAGAGGTAGGACCAAACATCAAACATCGACAAGTTGCATTTAAAAAATAAAATTGTTTGACCAGAGTAAAACATTTGGGAGTGGTGGGTACGAGGAAAAGAGGGCAACCAGAAGGGGCCCTTGAAAGCCAGGCCAGTGACATTTATTGATAGATGGACGGTGGGAAGCCACTGTAGGGCCTGGGGATTCCCCGAGTCACAGTGAGCTCCTGTGATTCAGAAAATGTGATTAGAGCAGATTAACTTGGGGGTAGGGAGTGGCAGAAAGTGAAGAGGAGCTAAAAAGCCTCTTGATGAAAGTGAAAGAGAGGGAAAAAACTGGCTTAAAGCTCAACATTCAGAAAATGAAGATCATGGCATCCGGTCCCATCACTTCATGGCAAATAGATGGGGAAACAGTGGAAACAGTGTCAGACTTTATTTTTTGGGGCTCCAAAATCACTGCAGATGGTGACTGCAGCCATGAAATTAAAAGACACTTACTCCTTGGAAGAAAAGTTATGACCAACCTAGACAGCATGTTGAAAAGCGGAGACATTACTTTGCCAACAAAGGTCCATCTAGTCAAGGCTATGGTTTTTCCAGTAGTCTTGTATGGATGTGAGAGTTGGACTGTGAAGAAAGCTGAGTGCCGAAGAATTGATGCTTTTGAACTGTGGTGTTGGAGAAGACTCTTGAGGGTCCCTTGGACTGCAAGGAGATCCAACCAGTCCATTCTGAAGGAGATCAGCCCTGGGACTTCTTTGGAAGGAATGATGCTGAAGCTGAAACTGCAGTACTTTGGCCACCTCATGAGAAGAGTTAACTCACTGGAAAAGACTCTGATGTTGGGAGGGATTGTGGGCAGTAGGAGAAAGGGACAACAGAGGATGAGATGGCTGGATGGCATCACGGACTCGATGGACGTGAGTCTGAGTGAACTCCGGGAGTTGGTGATGGACAGGAAGGCCTGGCGTGCTGCGGTTCATGGGGTTGAAAAGAGTCGGACATGATTGAGCAACTGAACTGAACTGAACATATACAAATGAGGGAGGGTGATAGGAGAAGGCAATGGCACCCACTTCAGTACTCCTGCCTGGAAAATCCCATGGACAGAGGAGCCTGGAAGGCTGCAGTCCATGGGGTCGCTAAGAGTTGGACATGACTGAGCGACTTCACTTTCACTTTTCACTGTCATGCATTGACAAGGAAATGGCAACCCACTCCAGTGTTCTTGCCTGGAGAATCCCAGGGACGGGGGAACCTGGTGGGCTGCCGTCTATGGGGTCACACAGAGTCGGACACGACGGAAGCGACTTAGCAGCAGCAGCAGCAGCAGGAGAGAGGGTGATAGGCTTCCCAGGTGGTGCAGTGGTAAAGAATCCACCTGCTAACACAGGAGACCTGGGTTCAATCCCTGGGTTGGGACAATCCCCTGGAATAGGAAATGGCAACCCATTCCAGTATTCTTGCCTCAGAAATCCCCTGGACAGAGGAGCCTAGCAGGCTACAGTCCATGGGGTCGCCAAGAGTCATACATGACTGAGCAACTAAGCATGCACAAGCAAGGAAAGTGATGACACATGCCTACCAGGAGACAGGTGTCAAGTGACGGCGACAAGTGAAGTCAGCAAACCTGCTGACATCTGGAGATCGTGGAAAACAGGAGAGATCAGAAGGCTGGAATTCTCATTCTCAAAACAGACACAGAAAGCAGGGTCTACAGATTATAGCCTGCAAGATGGATGTCAACCCTGGGCAAGAGTCTCAAATGTACCATAAAAACATAGTTGGTGAGTACTGGAGAACAGGAATAGGAATATTCACAATATACTGCTTATCTTTAATGGAAGCACTGAGTGCTAACAACATGAGTTCATTATGGATAAATTTAGCAGATACACACCTCACTCTGTCTGCATCTGTCTCTCCCGTTGATAAGGTGGATTCTAGACTGGTAGATCATTTCATGGCAAACACACAGAGGAAGAGTGGAAACAGTGACAGATTTTATTTTCTTGGGCTCCAAAATCACTGTGGATGGTGACTGCAGCCATGAAATTAAAAGATGCTTGTTCTTTGGAAGGAAAGCTATAACAAATCTAGACAGTGTATTAAAAGGTAGAGATATCACTTTGCTGACAGAGGTCCATATAGTCAAAGCTATGGTTTTTCCAGTAGTCATGTATGGATGTGAGTGTTGAATCATAAAAAAGGCTGACCAACACAGAATTGGTGCTTTCAAATTGTGGTGCTGGAGAAGACTCTTGAGAGTCCCTTGGACTGCAAGGAGATAAAAACCAGTCAATCCTAAAAGAAATCAACCCTGAATATTCACTGCAAGGACTCATACTGAAGCTGAAGATCTAATACTCTGGCCACCTGATGCAAAGAGCCAACTCATTGGAAAAGACCCTGATGCTGGGAAAGATTGAAGACAGGACGAGTAGAGGGCGACAGAGGATAAGATAGTTGGATGGCATCACCGACTCAATGGACTTGAGTTTGAGCAACCTCCAGGAGTTGATGACGGACATGGAAGCCTGGCGTGCTGCAGTCCATAGGGTCACAAATAGTCAAACATGACTTAGCAACTGAACAACAATACCGGCCGATCAGACAATTAGAAGAGTTGCACAATACGTATTTGTTCATAATCTCAGGAAGGCAGCTAAACAACACTTCATGTCATCTTTATGGGTCTAAAAGAGACTAGATCTCAAGTTAGGCAGGTTATAACCAATTCTGACCAGAGAGTATAAAATTATAAAAGCTACAGTCAACCCAGAGAGGGGTTTTGGAGGTCTGCTATAGGTTCTGTCTTGTTCAATAATCCATCAAGGTTTTGGAAGATACAGAAGTGATGCTTGTGAAATGTGTGGGCTTACAGGAGGCCAACAGAGAAGCTATTACCCTGGGTAACAGACCAAGGGTTCCCCAAAGTCCTTGACTGTTTAGAACCATCAGTCAATTCTAGCAAAATAAAGTCTCCTACAAGTAAAGGTAAGATCTTTAACTGGGCAACAAAACAAAACCAAGTATAAATTAAAAGGAATCTTTATCAATAACCTCAGATATGCAGATGACACCACCCTTATGGCAGAAAGTGAAGAGGAACTAAAAAGCCTCTTGATGAAAGCGAAAATCATGGCATCCGGTCCCATCACTTCATGGCAAATAGATGGGGAAACAGTGGAAACAGTGTCAGACTTTATTTTTCTGGGCTCCAAAATCACCGCAGATGGTGACTGCAGCCATGAAATTAAAAGACGCTTACTCCTTGGAAGGAAAGTTATGACCAACCTAGATAGTATATTCAAAAGCAGAGACATTACTTTGACGACTAAGGTCCGTCTAGTCAAGGCTATGGTTTTTCCTGTGGTCATGTATGGATGTGAGAGTTGGACTGTGAAGAAAGCTGAGAGCCGAAGAATTGCTGCTTTTGAACTGTGGTGTTGGAGAAGACTCTTGAGAGTCCCTTGGACTGCAAGGAGATCCAACCAGTCCATTCTGAAGGAGATCAACCCTGGGATTTCTTTGGAAGGAATAATGCTAGAGCTGAAGCTCCAGTACTTTGGCCACCTCATGCGAAGAGTTGACTCATCGGAAAAGACCCTGATGCTGGGAGGGATTGGGGGAAGGAGGAGAAAGGGACGACAGAGGATGAGATGGCTGGATGGCATCACGGTCTTGATGGACGTGAGTCTGAATGAACTCCGGGAGATGGTGATGGACAGGGAAGCCTGGCGTGCTGCGATTCATGGGGTCGCAAAGAGTCGGACACGACTGAGTGACTGAACTGAACTGAACTTGAAGAAAAATAAAAATTAAAAAAAATAAATAAAATAGGTATTTGAGTCAGTAAATGTAAGTTTTTTAGAAAGACTTAGAGGAGTTTTACTTGACAGTGAGTTCAGGATGAGTCAGTAATGCTAAGGCCATACTGAATTTCCTCCTAACGTTGTGCTTCTGAGCAGGAGAGGGGCTTAAGGGTGATACTCCCTAGCACCAACCCATTAGGAAACCCTATTGAGTTGACCTTCAAAATGTCTAAAATCTAACCACTTCTCACCACCACACTGATCCAAGCCCCTTTCCTTCTTACCTCAATTATTACAACCTTTGCCCCTCCTCAGTCTATTCCCACTATAGCAGCCAGACTGATTCTTCTGGAACATAACTCAGATCACAAAACCCTTCAATGATTGATTCCTCAACACAGTCTGATTTAAAAGCAAAAGCCTGTCATGGCTAACATGTACCATTTGGTGCCTGTTACTTCTCTGGGCTCATCTCTTGCTCTCTCCTCCTTGTTCACTCTATCCTAGCCACACTGGCCTCCCTGCTCTTCTTTGAACATGACAGACAGACTCCTGCCTCAGGGGCTTTCCACTGGCTATTCCACTTTCCTTGTATGTAGGGAATACATGGAGAAGCACTGCTTGCCCACATACTCATGTGGCAGGCTCTCTCACCTCCTTCAAGTTTTCATCAAAAATCCCCTTCTCAGGGAATCTGCCCTCCCCCTCCAGTTTCCCCTGTCCTATTTGTCTCTACAGCATTCATCCTCAAACTATAGGATTTAACCTGTATGTGCATCAGTTGTCTGATTCCTGTGCCAAGAGGTAAATTTGATGAGGGCAGAGATTTCTGTCCATCTGTTCACTTCTCCATCTGGCATATAGTATGCACTTGATAAACAGTGAAGAAATAGTCCCAATCTCTTTGAAGACTGAACCACGCTGGAATAGTGTTCAACTCTAGCTGAAACACTTTAAAGGTAATAGAAACTAAAGTTCATTCTGTGAGGAGCAAACTAGGGTGCAGTCAAGTACCTAAGAGACAGTTAAAGGAAGAAGAAATGTTACACAGGACAGGGATTAGCTCCATAAGGACCCCAAGGGTACAAACGGAACCAGTGTGAGACAGCTATAAGGAAGCACTTTTTAGTTCCTCATAAAAATCAATGTAGCCCAGAGGCAGAATCAATTGTCACAGGAGGAAATTCATTTCCTAAACATCAAAGGAGATAAGCTTGACTGGAAAACCCATTTTGCCGAGGAGATGCGGGTCTTGGCTGCAGGGCTGGACTGTGTGCCTGCTGAAGTCCTGGACACAATCGGCAGTCAAGGACACAACAGAAGTAGGGTGATCAGGAGAGGGCAGAAATGACACATTTCAAAGGGAAAAAAAAAAAACCCAACAGATCTCAATAATTAACCGGAAAGAGGTTAAATGAGATTATCTTTAAAATGCCAAACATGGCTAAAATTTCTTAATCTAGATCAGGGTTTGGCAGTCCATGGTCCAAAATTTAGCCATTACTGGATTCAGCATGGCCCCAATCTAAAAACAATGTTAACATTTTAAAACAGTTGAATGTTTATACAAATACCTACATGATATCTGGCATTTTGCCTCTTAGCTCACAAAGCCTGAACTATTTACTACCTGGTCCTTTACGGAACAATTCTGCTATCCGTGATGTAGATACCTAAGCATGACAAAGGAATGAGTTTGTGGCCTACTAAAAATGGAAGCTACATGAAGGCAGGAATGTGCCCTTTTTTCCTCTGCTGTTTGCCTAAAACAACCACCAAGTCAGAGCAGTAGCTCAACAAATATTTACTAAATGAGTCAATGTGATAAGCAAGACAGTCAAATAAAAACCCAGGTGGAAATTAAAAACCAGTGTTTAAGAGACTACTACTTACTATGAATCTTACCTATATCACACTTTACAGTCCTTTTTTTTGGCCACATATGGGATCTGAGTTCCCTGACCAGTGATCAAACCCACACATCAGAAGTGTGGAGTCTTAACCACTGGACTGACACAGAAACCCCAAACTTTACAATCTTTTACATCTTTGACATGTCATAAAATGAGTAGAGGAAAACCCAAGATTCTCTCCATAGACTTTATAACTGAGTTATAATTGCTAACATAATATCATTCCTTTTTCTCTTCTGGTGAAGTGTTATCAGAGTAAATTGCCAATATCCACTGGATCACTGAAAAAGCAAGCAAAGTACAAAAAAAAAATCTACTTCTGCTTTATTGACTACTCCAAAGCCTTTAACTGTGTGGATCATAACAGACTGTGGAAAATTCTTAAAGAGATGGGAATACCAGATCACCTGACCTGCCTCCTGAGAAATCTGTATGCGGGTCGAGAAGCAACAGTTAGAACTGGATATGGAACAACAGACCAGTTCCAAATTGGGAAAGGAGTATGTCAAGGCTGCAAACTGTCACCCGGTTTATTTAACTTATATGCAGAGTACATCATGTGAAATGCCGGGCTGGATGAAGCACAAGCTAGAATCAAGATTGCTGGGAGAAATATTAATAACCTCAGATATGCAGATGACACCACCCTTATGGCAGAAAGCAAAGAACTAAAGAGCCTCTTGATGAAAGTGAAAGAGGAGAGTGAAAAAGTTGGCTTAAAATGCAATATTAGGAAAACTAAGATTATAGCATCCAGTCCAGTCACTTCATGGCGAACAAATGGGGAAAAAACAGAAACAGTGAGAGACTTTATTTTTGGGGGCTCCAAAATCACTGCAGGTGGTGACTGCAGCCATGAAATTAAAAGACGCTTGTTCATTGGAAGGAAAGCCACGATCAACCTAGACAGCATACTGAAAAGCAGCGACATTACTTTGCCAACAAAGGTCCGTCTAGTCAAAGCTATGGTTTTTCCAGTAGTCATGTACGGATGTGAGAGTTGGACTATAAAAAAAGCTGTGTGCTGAAGAATTGATGCTTTTGAACTGTTGTACTGGAGAAGACTCTTGAGAGTCCCTTGGACTGCAAGGAGATCCAACAAGTCTATCCTAAAGGAAATCAGTCCTGAATATTCATTGGAAGGACTGATGCTGAAGCTGAAACTCCAATACTCTGGCCACCTGATGTGAAGAACTGACTCATTGGAAAAGACCCTGATGCTGGGAAAGACTGTAGGCAGGCCGACAGAGGATGAGATGGTTGGATGGCATCACTGACTCAATGGACATGAGTTTGAGTATGCTCTGGGAGTTGGTGATAGACAGGGAAGCCTGGGGTGCTACAGTCCATGGGGTCACAAAGAGTTGGACATAACTGAACTGAACTGAAAGCTAAACTCAGCCAAACAATAAATCAGGTAACTTGTTAAATTTGTCAAAAATTATCCTTTTACTTTCCCTATATATGGGGTCACAAAGAGTCGGACACGACGGAGCAACATTTACTTTACTTTATTTTCCCTATATATTTAAAAATATAGCATAAATTAAAAAAAAAAGTTTCTATACAAAATAGTTCAGAAACAGGTTGGTAATGTGAAGGGGGAGATGTCTGCACTTGGACTTTTCAAATCACAAATAATAAGTCCCAGGAAATGAGCACTATGTTAGACACTGTTCAGTACACAAACTGGTGAGGAGGTTTCTGCTCTGAAGAAATTAGATGAGAACCCCATAAATTCCTATGCAGTCAAAACTAAGTTGTGAGTTAGATTACAAGTACTACAGGGATACAGAAAAATAAAATCATTGTGAATGTACTAGTCCAGGATCCTCATGGGGCTGGAAAGAACTGGAGATGGCGGGAATTCCCTGGTGGTCCAGTGGTTAGGACTCTGTGCTTTCAGTGCCGAGGGCCAGGGTTCGATCCCTGGTCAGGGAACTAAGATCCCACAAGCCATGTGGCACAGCCAAACACACACACACACACACACACACACACATGAAGAACAGGAGATAGGCTGGGAGAGGAAGAAGAATGGGACAGGCAACCCCATATCTGTGTGTGAAGATGCTTGACATTTGCGAGGAGATGCAAGGAGGGCTGGGAAGCAAGGGATGACAGGCAGGACCGAGGCAATTAAACCTCAATCTGTACCACCAGCAAGAGGGTTTGTATCCATGTAAAAAACAAATACATACTACTATTATTCTCTCCAAAGAGAGAGCAACTGTAAACAGAATGGAAAACACTGATTTTATCAGTTATGCGCTGGACAGATCTGAAAAGAACTTTAGAGGTAGACAGAGCAGACTGGACTCTATTACTGGAACTGAGTGAAGAAATTTGGTCTCGTGTAGAGGAAATCTGATTAAGTATGAAAGATAAGAGTCTTGCAAAAAAGAGCAGCTCAGTAGGATGCGGCTGATTACTGATTAGAGTAAGAACAGGTCAAAGATAGTTCCAAAGATTCAAGCTGGGAGGTACAACCTTTAAAGAATGAGAACTTGAGAACAGAACTGTAAAGGGAATGAGACAGCTTTCATCTTACTCAAGTGAAAACAGAGGTTCCAGGGAGAGTGGCTCAGTGCTGAGGAAGGATAAGAGACAAGAGGAAGGATTACTGAAGGAGACACAGGCATGGGGCTCAGCAGCTCAGTGGCCAGATGGGAGGATGGGATCTCTAAGGATGTGCGTGCAGGGTTTATGCAAGAATTACAAATGTAATAGTATTATCTGGCCAAATCAACTGCGTAACCAGACGTTTCAGAACATTCAGCAAGAACGCTCCAAGTATGGTCAGTCCAAGCAGCAGAAGACAACCTCGCTGAGGAATTACATGCTTTAAAAAAAGAAAAAAGCCTCCAGAATAACTCAGAGCCAAGAGAATACAGTAAAAGTGAGTTCCAGGTTTCAAGACCTGACCTCAGCATTCAGGCTGGCATGTGTGTTACATAGAATGAAATATATATAACCCCTTTCTGAAATACAGTGGCAGCTCTTCTGCTTCCCTTGTTATTTATTAGTTTATCAGGCATTTTTAAAAAACTTAATCAATTCAACTTAATCAAAAGTTCCATTCAAACTTTTGTTATCCCAGCATCCAATGATATCAAGACTTTAAAATACCCACAAGAAGATCTTACCATTCTTGGTAGTGTCGAAAACAACAACTGAGACGTTAGTGGAAGGGTTTTTTGGTTTTGCAACGTTGAATACGTCACTGGCAGAATGAAAAGAAGGATAAAGAGACGGCAGGTCCTTCAGTGTGATGTTGGCGGGCAGGGCTGGGTCCAGGACAAGCATTGGCACCTTAATGCAGTGCGTCAGCAAACACTCCAGAGGCTTCTCACTGGAAAGACAGGAACATACTCACAACTACGTGCTTGAAAAAGGTAAACAATGCTGAGAAGCCCACTGGTTCCTACTAAATTTTACAGATGTTTCTTCTGTGTTTTATTTAAAAATCATAAATGCTCAATAAACAAGGAGTTCTATTTCAAGAATATAAAAATTTAGTAAGTTAGCAAGTATGGGAGAAAATTATTAAACAAGTACAACTCAAAACATAGAGCTTTCAAACTCCTATTAATAAAATAAGACTGCCACAAAATTTACTAACTCAAAGGTGTATAAGAAGTTAAGCATTTCATTATTATTGTTTTCAACATTATCTGTAACTCCAGTAAAGCCCATTATTACATAAGGAAGTAGATAAATTCTGGTTAACAATGTCATCTTATCAGATACAGTTTACCAATTCCAACTAGAATACAATTGAGTACACTGAATATAACAGGACACAATGCAAACAAAAGCAAATGTAACAAGGTGTGATGAATTTACATGAAATATTCCTGCCTAAATATAAGAAATACCTAGAATAACAGTCAATGGACACAGAGAATTCAGAAGGTAGGAGCTATGACCAGTTAATAAACAATACATGAAATTGTGCAACTTCATCAGTGGTCAAAGAAATGCAAAGAAAACGATGACCTTTAGCTTATTAAATTAGCACCCCTCAAAATATGAAGAGGCAATGTTCATCCAAGTGTAGCATGCCTACCCTTCTCAAACTCTGCGGTGTCCCTCCAGATGAATTCCTCATTTCCTCTTTGCAAAAGCAATTTGCTAATATATACACATATATTATGTACACCCGTGGGCTTCCCTGGTGGCTCAGATAGTAAAGAATCTGCCTGCAATGCAGGAGACCTAGCTTTGATCCCTGGGTCAGAAAGATACCCTGGAGAAGGGAACGGCAACCCACTCCAGTGTTCTTGCCTGGAGAACTCCATGGACAGAGCAGCCTAGCAGGCTACAGTCCACAGGGTCACAAAGAGTCAGACAAGACTGAGCGACTAACACACACACACACACACACACACACACACCAATACTTCCATCAGACCCATGAAAACACACACATGGTTCCTCCTAGGTAGTTTACGTCCAAGAATGTAGTTCAAGTAGAAGAGAAACAAAAACAGGAAAAGCAAACAAACCCACACACAGAAAATGCCACAGACCCACATATAGCATCAATAATGAAAATACAGCAGTTCCCAACATTTAGCAAACTATAGTATACTTTATCTCACATGCTAGTAAAGAAATGCTCAAAATTCTCCAAGCCAGGCTTCAGCAATATGTGAACCATGAACTTCCAGATGTTCAAGCTGGTTTTAGAAAAGGCAGAGGAACCAGAGATCAAATTGCCAACATCTGCTGGATCATGGAAAAAGCAAGAGAGTTCCAGAAAAACATCTATTTCTGCTTTATTAACTATGCCAAAGCCTTTGACTGTGTGGATCACAATAAACTGTGAACAATTCTGAAAGAGATGGGAAGATCAGACCACCTAACCTGCCTCTTGAGAAACCTATATGCGGGTCAGGAAGCAACAGTTAGAACTAGACATGGGAAAAAAAAAAAAGAACTAGACATGGAACAACAGACTGGTTCCAAATAGGAAAAGGAGTATGTAGAGGCTGTATACTGTCACCCTGCTTATTTAAATTCTATGCAGAATACATCACAAGAAACGCTGGGCTGGAAGAAGCACAAGCTGGAATCAAGATTGCCGGGAGAAATATCAATAATTTCAGATATGCAGATGACACCACCCTTACGGCAGAAAGTGAAGAGGAACTAAAGAGTCTCCTGATGAAAGTGAAAGAGGAGAGTGAAAAAGTTGACTTAAAGCTCAACATTCAGAAAACGAAGATCATGGCATCTGGTCCCATCACTTCATGGCAAATAGATGGGGAAACAGTGGAAACAGTGTTAGATTTTATTTTTCTGGGCTCCAAAATCACTCCAGATGGTGACTGCAGACATGAAATTAAAAGACGCTTACTCCTTGGAAGGAAAGTTATGACCAACCTAGATAGCATATTCGTCTTCTCTGGTGGCTCAGAGGTTAAAGCGTCTGCCTCCAATGCGGGAGACCTGGGTTCAATCCCTGGGTCGGGAAGATCCCCTGGAGAAGGAAATGGTAACCCACTCCAGTATTCTTGCCTGGAGAATCCCATGGACGGAGAAGCATGGTAGGCTACAGTCCACAGGGTCGCAAAGAGTCGGACATGACTGAGCGACTTCACTTACTTACTTGCTTACTTACTAGATAGCATATTCAAAAGCAGAGACATTACTTTGCCAACAAAGGTCTGTCTAGTCAAGGCTATGGTTTTTCCAGAAGTCATGTACGGATGTGAGAGTTGGACTGTGAAGAAGGCTGAGCGCCGAAGAATTGATGCTTTTGAACTGTGGTGTTGGAGAAGACTCTTGAGAGTCCCTTGGACTGCAAGGAGATCCAACCAGTCCATTCTAAAGGACATCAGTCCTGGGTGTTTTTCGGAAAGACTGATGCTAAAGCTAAAACTCCAGTACTTTGGCCACCTCATGCGAAGAGTTGACTAGTTGGAAAAGACTCTGATGCTGGGAGGGATTGTGGGTAGAAGGAAAAGGGGACAACAGAGGATGAGATGGCTGGATGGCATCACCAACTCAATGGACGTGAGTTTGAGTGAACTCAGGGAGTTGGTGATGGACAGGGAGGCCTGGCGTGCTGCGATTCATGGGGTTGCAAAGTGTCGGACACGACTGAGTGACTGAACTGAACTGAACTGATGGAATATTATATAACTATTAAAATGGATAAGTAAGAAGTAGTAAGATAACAGATATATGTACGATTACATAAAACAAAAAATAGAATAGAAAACTGTACAGATTAGAAATTGTTTACTATAAAAATGTGCATGAAAACGAAATAAGAAAATGATCATAATTGTGGAGGGCCACAGAATTATGTGAACTTGTTTTTTTCTTTCCTCTTGACCTTTCTGTAATGTTGCATCACAGCTTTAATTTAAAAGTCATTTAAAAATAACAGTATTAGCAATAGATATTTATAAGTAAATATGCATAATTAACATTAAGAGATGATTCAGAAGGCACTTCTAGATCACTTCTATGAATAACTCTTCTATTTTAAGTCTGATGGTTCAGTGGGCAAATGGCACTTACCAGATTTCCGCTTGTTCATGAGACAGTCTTGCGTTAAGGGCCTATTTAGTGTCAGATATGATTCCAATGAAGAGAAATAATCTAATTCTTATCATTGGGTTAATCTCCTTCCCAAATCCTTAGATATAAGACATATGATTATGTTGGCTTTTAAAGATAAGGAAATATACATTGAACACATAACTAAACAATGGGCATAGATTCTATAAATGAAAACACTAGGTTTAAGTTAGATTTGAATGGACCAAGAGAACAGCACATCAAGACAGATGAACAGAAAGGGCAAGGAAGAAAAATGTTACCTAAAGCATCTAGAAACGATAATGCCTTGGCTACCAACAAGAACAATCAGAGCTCTCAATCAGCTCTGCCTTTGTGTTCTCATCTGGCGTATGCACTTAATTCAGGGAAGAGTGGCTGCAGAAGAGTGACTGAACAGGGGCAACAGAGCAAGCAAAAAATACTGTGCGGCCAACAAAAGCAAGGGAGAAACACCCGGACATTTCACTTCACTCCTTTGATTTTCACTCCCGAGAGGAAAATCAAAATGCTTACCTCTTCTTGGTTGGTTCTGTTGTGTTCTTCCCAAGGATTTCTCTAGTGAAAGGAAACAGATTTCATCACACACGCATGGACAAGTGTTAGCCTTACATGAGAATATGAGGGAACTTAACAACATTGATTTTCCTGGTTACTCCACAAGGACCAACCGTAGGTTAAGAAGTACTGTACTGTGTATAATATTTATGCATAATAAATTCTACATTTTAATAAGATACGATCAACAAAGATTATCATGTCCCATCTATTATAACCAGGAAAATTTACTTAAAATATAAGCTTTTGCGTTTTACTAGTAAAACTGGTATGAGGCTATCAAAGTCATTTTTATGCACAGAGAGAACAGAGAGAGAGACAGACAAATGGGTTGCAGTATAACAGGGCAACTGGGGTGCACCCATAACATTTACAAAGAAATGAATAGGGGAACTCCCAGTAAATACTCCTGAGGAATTGAAGGGGAAATTACATCAGCCACACCTCTGGTTCAGAAGGTTCTCCGGAAACCCACTGTACTCTTCCCAGATAAAGTCAATAAAATAATCAAAATTCCATTAAAACAACTACCCCGGTTTCTAATTCCACAGTGTATTGTTTGATATTAAAAAGGGTAACAAATATACTTTTTACTACCTTTATCAAATGGTAAAGGTATCAAAAGAAAAGTTATATCTGCAGGTCTGTTTTATTTTCAAGGGACTAATCTAGCTGTCTTGCATAACAAAACCTGACTTCATGAAACTATCATGCCTGGGACTCAGGCTAAATGAGGAGGAAGACCAGGCCTCCTTTGGGTGGCTTCTCCACCTTTAGGCCCTCAGAGACCTAGAGCACCACGTTCATGAGACAGTGGCCACCTGGCAGGGTGAGGCCAGGATCTTGCCAAAGTGGCCAGGTCCTCGTTGGGCACCAAGAAACAAGGGTCGGATGCATGACTGCCAGAATCCTCTAACGGCATGAACTTGAGATGCAGATTCTTGTCTGAACAGCAATGTGAGCATCATCTTACCTTCTGAAATGTACTGTTACTTATAACTATAGAACGTGCTGTGTTTTGTTCTCTAACAATCCAATCAGTTTTACCTCATTGCTTTCTGCTCCTCCTCCATCTGTTCTCTGACTTGCTGCAGCTCTTTCAGCAGTTCAAGATCTGTGCCATTCACCCAGGTGTAAACCACGTCGATCGGCATGGGCAGACAGAGCCTAGGGAAACCCATAAGTCCTCCGGCTTATATGCATTTTTCCAATATAGTTGGGAATAAGAAGAGCATACAGGGATTAAGCTCAGAGGTTAGGGAAGAACATCAACAAAAAGGTAATCCAACCATGGTGCATATCACAGACTTGCATGTTCTGAAACTGGGGCTGGGGCAGGAATATTTACTGAGGACCTTCTCTGTGAGCTGCATTCTGCTAGACGCTTGATGTAGTTTTGCATCATTTGATCATCACAACCACCCTGTAAAGAGGCTGCTGTCCTTTCCATTTTAAGACTGTAGAGGAGGTCTTGGATGGTCAAACTGCTATATTCTCAGTTTATCAAATGAGGAAGTTGGGATACAAATGCAACCAAACACAGAAAAGAAATTAGAAGCGTAAACAAAATGACCCCCAAAAAGTCAGCCAGCAGTCCACAATGTTGGGGCTTCTCTTGTGGCTCAGCTGGTAAAGAATCTGCCTGCAATGCGGGAGACCTGGGTTCGATTCCTGGGTTGGGAAAATGCCCTGGAGAAGGGATAGGCTACCCACTCCAGTATTCTAGCCTGGAAAATTTCATGGACTGTACAGGCCACAGGGTCGAAAAGAGTCGGACACAACTGAGCAACTTTCACTTTCCACAACGAAGACTTACCCATTTAATGCTACAGACTTCCCATTCTCTGTTGCCACCAAGCCGGGCCCCTCCCAATCTTGTTTGCTGGACTCTTTTTTCTCTTTTTTATAGCAGTAGTCTCCTAACATATTAAATAATTGACACGTTACATATACTGGTAATTCATGTGTGCCTCCCCTAGAATGTAAGCTCCAGGGCAGCAGGAATCACACCTGCTTTGTTCCCTAAAGTACCCTGCAGACTAGGATTTGTGCCTGGCAGATAAGAGCTTGATGACTTACTTGAGACACTAGCATAGAAGACCTTCCCAAACCTGCTCGATTTCCCCCTTACTATGTATCATACCCCTAACCTAAGGAGTCAGTGAAGTGAAAGTCACTCAGTCATGTCCGACTCTTTGCGACCCCAGGGACTGTAGCCTGCCAGGCTCCTCTGTCCATGGAATTCTCCAGGCAAGAATACTGGAATGGGTAGCTGTTCCCTTCTCCAGGGGATCTTCCCAACCCAGGGATCGAACCCAGGTCTCCCACATTGCAGGCAGATTCTTTACCATCTGAGCCACCAGGGAAGCCCAGATGTCAGGCAGGCCTCTAATTCCTGACTGTCCTGTCTAAGCTCCATCTCAGATTTAATCCCTGCTAAAAGTTTTTTTCCTCCTTTCCTTCATCAGCTTACCAAGATCCTACCCATCTTTCAGAGCCTGCTCTGGAACTACACTACAGAGCTCATAGTAACATAAGACATATTTTGGATGATTCTGTTTCAGGTTTGATCTTTTCCAAGGAACACTACACTTTCAGGGTTATTTTTTTAGGGGGTGTGGGGGGGCTGTTTTATTTTTAGGCCAAGGACCCAAGCTTACCCTCCTTTCCATCTTCCTCACAGGTCAGGCACAGGATCGGGCCCCCAGCGCACAAAGGGCTCCAAACACTAAAACGCTTAACAATCTTCGTTTTGGCCACAGGTTAATAATCTCAGGGCGAAATAATGCAGTTTGGGGGATAAATCGTTCAAATTATGGAAGGAAGAAAATACAGTGATAATCACTTCTAGCTTAAAAGAAGATGAGATGACTGGATGAAAGAAGCATTTATCCACTGATTGAATAACTATTTCCTGAGTGCTAGTATATGCCGTGCCAGGCACTGTTCTAAGTGCTGGGGACTCAGCACAGACCAAAATGCATGCCTTCACGATGCCTACATTCTAAAAAGGTGAAGACAGGAAATAAACCAAATAAATGAAGTCAGACGATGTTCAATGTTATGGAGCAGAAAAGGGGGATATACAGTGTGTCTAGGTCTTGTGTGTGGTGGGGGGGAGTCAGTTTTAAATAGGGAGATCAAAGATGGCCTTACTGGAAAGGTTGGCATTTCAGCAAAGAGGTAAAGGGAGTGAGGAAGCTGCCATGTGGGCAACTGGGCAAGTAGAGCCCAGAGAAGGGAAATGTCCTGTGCAAATGCCCTGAGGCAGCTGCTTATCTGGCATGGTTAAAGAATGAGAGGCCAGTGTGACAGAGACAAACAGGAGCAAAGGGAAGAATCTAAGAGACTAGAGTCAGAAAGGTACCAGGGGACCCAGAGTTTCATGGGGAAAAACGTGGAGTCAATCACCTCATACTCAGGCACAAGTGACGGCTGAACATCTACGAGTCCTCCCGTCAAGGTGCATCACTGCCTGCAGAATGAAATCTAAACTCCTTCATAATCCATACCTCGTGCTCTAGACGTGCCAGCTATATGCCCTTACCCAAACAGGGTAAGAGCTTGCAGGCTTCTGTACCTTTGAACACACTTCCTCTGCTTAGAATATCCTTTCTTTCCTGCTGCTTTTAACTACTTCCTCATTCCCCAAATGCCATCTCCCCTCTCCTCTCACAAAGAAAATGTATGTTTAACAGGCAACTTCCACTGTACTCCATTCTCTAAGGAGTCCTTAGCATACCGGTTGTGCTATTTTTCTGTCTTCCACTACACTGAGCAGCTCTAAGGCAGAAATGGTGTCACACGTTCTGTGCCCATCTTCATTAATTCCTTCCTCTCTTTCCCTTTCACTCTCGGGCTCTCTCTCCCTACTGTCATGATATGCAAACACTACCTTCTCTTGATTTTCTTCTGCATGTTTCTATATGGTTGGTTCTGAATGTTAGCAGACATCAGAAGCACCTATAGGACTTGCTGGACAGGTGGCCAGGCTCCATCTACAGAGTCTCTCATTGACTAGGTCTGGATTGGGGGCCCCAGAAACTGCATTCCTAACAAGTTCCCAGGTAATGCCAATGCTGCTGGTCCAGAAACTCACTTTGAGAACTACTGACTTATATGTAGATTACAGTTCACATTTTTTAAATTAAAATAAATAAATAAATAAAAGCCTCCCCCACTAAAATATCACTTCTGTGTGAGGTCAATGAGTTCCTCCTGTTCAACACTATGTGCCTAGGAATAGTGCCTGAGACACAGTGGGGTTTACTATGTATTTATTGTCTAAATAACTATCAGTTCATTCCCTCAACATAAACAGTTGTCTCTTCTATTAAAAAAAAAAAATGCTTACCCACATGTAAGTTAGGTCACAGGTGGTCTATGTATAGACAAAAAATTAACAACAACAAAAATCCCACTTAAGTGACATATTTTAGAAAGGCTTTTAAAAAGAAGGAGAAATACGCACATGCCATAGTTTTCCTGTACAAGTAACTATCTGCTATTAAAGATTGTTTTAAAAGTCAAGAGATTATCTCTATAAGCTCAACCAAGGAAAGCAACATTAAATATATAATGCATTTATGTCCTGGCTCTTCTAGTAAGACTGTATTACATGATCAACCTAACTCTCTGGTGTTAAACCGACAACCCTAAGAAGATCCTGTGATCTGCCCTTGGCCAGTGAGTCAGTTGTTTTTCTACTTCTTAGACATGGTCACAGTGAGTCTGAGGCTTTCATTCTAACCACAGACCACTATCTTAGTCTCCAGATGAGAAGGAAGCCTTTATCTTAGAGCTGAAGACTAAGTAAGTGATCTATGATTCAGAACCAAACCCGTGGTGACAGTGATACCACTCTTATTTTAATCACTTTAGTTTAAATGAATATGAAGGCACTTAATAGTCCCTTGGTTCTACATTCAATAAAGCAGAGAAGAAAACTTAGAACATAAATAGCATCTGAGAACCAAAGCTGGAAGAGATTTTACACTTAATCTAATATCTGCATTTTAGAGATGACAAAACTGAGCCCCTAATTTAATACCTCACAATTAGTAGCAGTACATAATTATGGCTATTTTAAAACGTACTAGAACATATGATGTTAGGGTGTTTTTCTTCAGTCGCTAAATCATGTCTGACTCTTTGCAATTCCATGGACTGCAGCACACTAGGCCTCCCTGTCCCTCACTATCTGCCAGAGTTTGCCCAAGTTCATGTTCCCTGAATTGGTGAGCTAGCCAACCATCAACATCCATGTAATATTACCTTTTCTCGTCATCATCAAAATTAGGTAATTTTGAAATATCCCTGCATAAAAATCAAACTACATTTTAATGCAACCTAAAATTAGGAGGGGCTTCCCTAGTTCCTCAGCAGTAAAGAATCCGCCTGCAATACAGGAGACTCAGGTTTGAGCCCTGGGTCAGGAAGATCCCCTGGAGAAGGAAATGGCAACCTACTCCAGTATTCTTGCCTGGGAAATCCCACAGACAGAGGAGCATCGTGGGCTACAGTCCTTGGGGGTCACAGAAAGTTAGCAACTAAACAACACAAAATTATAAGAAGAAATAGAGAACACACACATATACTCTTTAGAAAGAAAACATGATTAAGAGAGCTGACCTCAGTGTCTAGATTGCGTGAGCTAATTTTCCTTCTAAAAGTTTTGAGGCTCTGTCAAGGCTGAGAGGCACAACCAGCATGCAGCGCAGCATCAGAGTAGGCTGAGTACTCACAAATGCTGGGGTAAAAAAAGAGCCATTTTGAGCTTTGCTTAGGACAATCAGCGTTGTCTTAAAATAAAAACTGGAGAAGCAGGAAAATGATGTCTCATTACGAATCCGTTACTGCAACAGCTCTCGTAGTGTGGTCACCAAACCAGCAGTTTCAGTACCTCCAGTGAACTTTTTAAGATGTGAAAATTCTCTATACCCCTGAGACACACAGATGCATAAACTCTGGAGGTGGGAAGAAAGTCCATTTTGTCAAGCCCTCTGTAGAATTCTGCTGCACACTGAAGCTTGAGAACTGCTATGTTAACGAGTGATTTTCAAACTTTTTAGGGTCCAGACACTTGACGCTCCTAAAAATTCTTAAGGAGCCCCAAAGCTTGTTTATAGGTTGTAAATACCCACACTTGCCACTTTCAAAAGTTAGTCAGACATTCAAAAAATATTAATTTATTTTAAAACAACAGTAAATCCCTTCACATGCTGTTTTAAATGAAAACAGTAGTATTTTTCAAAAAACAAGGCAGAAATTCAGTGAGAGGCATTGCTTTACATTTCTCCACATCTCTTTAATGACTTAGGAGAAGCAAGGAAGTGTCTCAATCTTTAGTATTCAATCTGTTTCCAGATGTTGTTTGGGTTGAAGAAAACTCAGGCTTACAGATACACAGTTGGAAAGGGAAGGGGTATTTTAATAGCCTTTTCAAATAGTGGTGGATATTATTTGATACCACACCAAAGTATGTGGTAGTTTCTTAAAAATCAGCTGCAATGTATAATCTGAAACCATATTAATGAACTTTTTGTGCTTTTACATTAAAATCCATTGGTCTTTCTTGCACACTGAATGGCTTTTTTATCTGTGTAAAATTCTACAACATCAATACATTGGTATCTGGAAAACAAAAGCTTACTGAGTTACGCAGCTCAGCCAGATGGTGACATATTTTCTTACATTATATTAACAAATGTGATTGTCTTGGATAATGCTGCAAATCTAATCAAAGAAGTCTTTATATAATATTGTGAAATGTTAGGCTCACAGGGGTGGAAACAAGTTTTCTTAAATTCTAATTTTCACTTGAAAGCTCCAATTTTATCATTGGCAATGACTGTTTCTTCCCCTTCAAACACAGGATTGCTTTGTTTACTGCAAAGAAAATACCTGCCAAATATAACCAAGCCTGGGTACTGACACTGTCATCTGTCCTTTCAAGTAATAACAATGGTGATCCATGAAATAAACCAAGTTCAGGTTGCAACTCAAAACAACTGCATGAGGGCTTTTCCTCAAGACAGTAACCATGTGGTGCTTGAAGTGTGCTTTCCGTTGCATCACACACAACATTAAGAAAATGTATACTCACAGGGTCAAGATATAATCAAATTGACATTTCAGGAACACTCTTAAGCAAACTCAGCATTTTTCTGACTCCTGCAGATATGTTGTAATGGTGTTGCAATTTTACCCACCATGGCTTTCACAGGATGAGTGCAAATGTCAACACAATAAAAATGGCGAATAACACCTCAGTGTTGTCATAAAAGTAGCTTTGGTTCCACTGTCCTCCCTCCCCCACTGTCCCCCACCCCCTAGGTCTTCGGAAACTGCTGTTTTAAGAGCTCCTAAAAGAAAGATCTAGAGTTTCCCTACTTCCTCAGGTACTTGTTTATAAGCTATCTCCCCTACGTAACTGCACAATGCTTTATAGTAGAGAGTCAGATCTCAGCATCTAAAACAGAGTAGGGCTCAAAGGTTCAACCTTAATTGAAGAAGCAAATTCAGGGATGCCATTCATACATTGGATGCTTTAAGGACTAAAGAGTAAAGCTTTAAGTGAACTCAATGAATCCCACAGCCCTTCCTCGCTGGATGTTCAGGACTATAATAGTGCATACATCTAAGACTACTGGCATAGCTTTTTAAAAAAGCTACTTATTTGATAGGAACCACATAGGTACTCATAACAAGTGGATGGAGGCGCCAAGCAGTAATTCTAAACAGAAACAAGAGCTTCATATAAATTGCTAATGTAGTCTAGAGGCACTCCCAGAAAATGTTTGAGGTGCACCAATCAACAGCAATTACTAGTCATACTTTTACTAGGTTTCCTGGTTCAGTGAAGGTAAAGAGGAGGACTCATGGAATCTATTCTCCAAGGAAAATAAACAGTCAGGATCCAGGGAAATTTCTGATTACAGTCTTTGATAGATAATTGTCTTCTAAGAGGTTAACTAGCTTTATTGGCTACCCCATGTTTGTTTTTGGTCACCACCTGCTCCATGCCCTACAGTGACTATCCTTGTACCATTACAACGGAAAGGAGTCAACAGATACTGCATAAAGTAAGTCAAAAAGGACACAATTCTGTTTTCTGTTCTTTTTTTTTAGGTTAAAAGGACAGACACTAGAAGAATCCAAAACAAAAATTCATTTGCCATGGTTGCTCTGGGTCAGGGGAAATTCAGAATGAGACAGAAATAGGCTTTACTTTTTAACTTTTCTGTACTGCTTGAACTGTTTTCAACCACAGACATATACTGCTTTAATGATATAAAACAATGTAACAGTTTTACAGGCAAAACAGGAAAAGAGCCTGTGTGATTCATTTTAGCTGCCAGAAGGGAAGGAGGATGTTGGAAAAGATTGCTTGCACCCTGAGGTCTGCCTCCTGAGGCAGGAAAAAATCTCCAAGGAAGAGGAAGGGTGAAGGCAGCATTCAGGAGTGGCTGCACCAAGCTTGGCCTTAAGGAGAAAAAGACCCCACGTGTGAGGTTCTTTGCTCCTCCCCATAGTGAGGCAGCAAGGTATGGTGACCACAGGGGCGTGTGAGGGTCCTGGTGGATGCCACAGCAGAGGCCCTGGTTATTAACACAGTGACTGGCAAAACACTGGCTGGGGCTTGGAACTGGCTACAGAGTAGCCATCTGGCTTTCTCATCCTAGGGGGATGGAATTATCTTTATCTCACGGGACTGGGTCAAGGACAGAGTGAGCTCTTGTAACTTAAAGTACCCAATACTCAGCAAGGCAGGATTGCTCTTTGAGAATCAAATTTGTCATCCCTAGAAACGTGAGGATGGATTACAAGGTTCCTTCACGTGTAACAAGCTAAATCCTATCTACAACTTGGAAACACCCCTTCAACTGTTCCATATAAAGCATGGGTGATTTCACAACTTATCATTTGAGCCCAAATAAGCTACTCTCCAAAAGTGGTCTCTTCTCACCGATTCTGAAAGGACTTCCCAGCAATGTTGTCTCTGTAGGAATCAAACAAAACATGGTACTGATCCCGGCTCCATTCCAGAACCACCTAGGGAAAGAAAGAAAAAGAAACAATGTTTATTCTGCATCAAATATTGAGAGTATATAACTTTCATTTCATCTTAATTTCATTAAGGATTGCTAAAGGACTCCCAAGGCAATAGAAATAAAAGTAAAAATAAACAATTGGGACCTAAGCAAACTTACAAGTTTCTGCATAGCAAAGAAAACCATAGACAAAATAAAAAGATAACCTATGGACAGGGAGAAAGTATCTACAAATGATGTGACCAACAAGGGCTTAATTGCCAAAATATATAAACAGTTCATGCAACTCAACAGCAAAAAACAAACAATCCAATTGAAAAATAGGCAGAACTAAACAGACATTCCTCCAAAAAAGACATACATACAGGCACATGAAAAGATGTTCAACGCTGCTAATTATTAGAGAAATGCAAATTAAAACTACAATGAGATACCAGCTCACACAGTCAGAATGGCCATCATTAAGAAGTCTACAAATAAATGCTTGGGAGAGTGCGGAGAAAGGTGAACCCTCCTACACTGCTGGTGGGAATGTAAGTTGGTGCAGCCACTATGGAAAAGAGTAGATTCCTCAAAAAACAAGGAGGTTCCTCAAAAAACTAAAAATAGAACTGCAGCGTCACCCAGTGCCTCCTTCTTGAACCACTTTCTTGGTTTTCCACCCATCATTCTGGTGGCTCCTTCTCAAGTCTCCTGTGCCAGCTCAATCCCATCTATCTGACCTTTTAACGTGCCCTTTCATTCTGCTTGTCTTCCGGGAAGGCCTTCGTTCTTGCCAAGGCTTCTTCTGGGGTCCTGCTCTACCAACCCTAGGATGTGGCCCTGATACACTAAGATGACTGTGGGAGCCCTGGTCACTCAGACTTCACTCCAGCCAACAGAAGAGGAGAGCGAGGGAAGACAAGCCCCTCGTTTAAGGGGACTTTAAGAAGCTGCCCCTACCCCTTCCATTTTAATTGGTCAGAATGCAGTCACATGACAACAGCTGGCTACACTGAAGGCCCTGTGGGCCTAAATGAGCTACAACTGCTACTAGCTTCTTTTCGTGGCATTCAGACTTTTCAAGACCTGGCCTCTGCCTACCTTTACAACCTCACTTCACTGGGATGTTTCATAAACACCACAAATTAATAACTCTCCCACTCAAAGCACTGATTTAAAAAACAACTGATTTTAGAGACTTCCCTGGCAGTCTAGCAGTCAAGGCTCTGCACTGCCACCGCAGGGATCATAGGTTCAACCCCAGACGTGGGAACTAGGATTCTGAATGCTGTACAGCACAGCCAAAAAAAATTTTTTAGAAGAATAAAAAATCAAAAAATAAATAAAACAACTAATTTTAAAGTGTGTTCAGTCTAATGTGCCTGGTACCATATTTATAAAGAGAATTAAGCTAAGTTACCTGACTTCAAGGAACTACAGTTGATTATTTTTAATAAGGAATTTTATTGCAGGCTACAGCTGCACCGAAGGAGCACCTGACTCTTTCCAGGAAGACACCGGGAAAGACGGCCCTGAAGAAGCAACATCAGCAGAGTCTCAAAGGATAAACGGAAGTCTGTGACTGTTCATCTGGGAAACAAGGAACGGTAGAGGGAGAGGGCAGTGAAGGGGAAGAGAATCAAGGCGATCGCTAGGTTTTCAGCATTTCTAGAATGGGTAATTGAACACAGACTAGGGCCACTTAATGACATCAGAGGAGCAAGTATAGAGGGCATGAGAGCTGGTGGGATTCGAGAGTCCCACTTTAGTCATGGTATACTTGAGGTTGTAAGTGCATACAACTGGCCTGTCCACCTGGACTTGCTGATTCCCAGAGGAGGAGAAATGGGCTCTACCTTTGATATTGAATAGTGCCGAACCAATGACAGGCACATAGCTAAGAAATGCCATCTGCTCTGCTAAATATATAACAGACTATGTATCTATATTCAGTAATACAATTGTATGTATCTGTATCAGCTTATGACCTCAAAAGGAAGCGATTCTCCATCAATATTCTTCTGTAGCTTGCAAAAGAACAACCAGTATATCTATTTTTCTTGTAAAATAAGCCACGAAAAAATAAAGCTCAATATAATTGTCCTCAGTTAGTAGGGCCACCAAAGGTGGGGAGAAAACAGCAGAGAGCACGAGCTTCACCAATGTCTGGGCAATGCCAATGTGCTGATGTGAACACCAACGTGCCTTCCTTCATCAGATAAACTAATCTCACCATCTCCAAACCACTCTAGTGTGTTGAAAAGAACAGCAACAGCAAAGGGTCCTTCTCTAACACATTTAGGAACACTCTTCTAGTGCAGAGTTCTCCACTCTTAGACCTTGGGGAGATGGAAGGAATGCTGGCTTATTATTTGGGATGCGGGTTTTCATCCCAGCTCTGTCACTTTGAGTGACCTTTGCATGCTTGTGTGCTAAGTTGCTTCAGTTGCATCCAACTCTTTGCAACCCTAGGAACCACAGCACCCGAGGCTCCTCTGTCCATGGGGTTCTCTAGGCAAAGAAGACTGGAGTGGGTTGCCATGCCCTCCTCCAGGGGATCTTCCCAACCCAGGGATCAAGCCTGCGACTCTTTTGTCTCCTGAATTGGCACGCAGGGTTTTTTACCACTAGCATGCCCTGGGAAGCACATGAGTGACTCTGAGCAAGTTATTTAGCCTTTTTGGCTATTCTTTCATCTATATAATGAAGGGGGCCTGACCAAACTGTCTTTGAAATCCCTGCCGTTCCTAAAAGTCTAGACTTAAGGAGGCATCCAACTGTGTGGCTATCACAGTGTCCTCCTATGCCCACATGTCAGCTTCATAAGGACACTGGCTCTTCCTGTCCTCACCTCCTCTCTGGGTCTTCTGTCCTTGGTCCTAAGCCCACCAACATTTGAACTTGATTCTCTTCCATCATAACCATTTCCCTTTCTGCTATTCCTGTCAACTAAACGTTATTATGAAAATCTTTCCAAACTTTTTTAGATCAATGAGTATTATGCTCTATGAGGAATGAAAAAAAGAAACTTGTAAATCAAATAAAATTCATCTAAGGGTTAGTGTCAAATTATTTTCTTAATACTATCAAGAGTAGAAATTTGTGCAATTATAAAACTGTTTGTTCTAGGGTAAACTGTAAAAATATGAACACCTTCCAAACAACAAGGAAGCCAAAAAAATAAAAAGGCGTACACGTGGAATTACATACTTTTCAGCAATTATTAGCAGTAAACAAAAGACAAATAGGTTAGAGAAGCATTGACTACTGTAAAATCAATCTTCTGTTCTGGCACAAAGCCTTTCCGTATTCTTAACCCAATCTGAATGCTTCCTTCTCAGAACTTTGAATAACTTCTAGCTCTATCACTTATTTGGAAATCAGTTCCCCACTGCCTTGTAAAACCTCTGGCCTTGCGTCATTTAGCTTTTTTATTGCTATTTGCCTTTCATCCCATGTTAGCATCTTGACAGGCCAAACTGCTTGAGGGTAGAGAATGACTTACAATTCTGTTAACTATAAACTCATTTCCAGCACATTATATACCATTTTCTTCTTAGTAAATATTACCTAGCTACTGTAGAAGTGACATAAGAGAAGGCTGGATCTGAGAACGTGGGAGACTCCTAAGAGAACCTCCCTGCTCTCTGGCTTGGGAGCTGTGAAATGCTGGGTAAATTACAAATGTGTGGGCCTCAACTTCCTTAACTAGGAACTAAGTACTCAATCTATTTCATCAATTCACTGTGCTGCTAGAGCAGGATGATGATTCTCCCATGATGTGGGCAAATAAAAGGTATAGGGAGCATGCTGTGCCCAGTGGACAACTGGTCTGTCCACCTGGACTTGCAATTCCCAGAGGAGGAGATATGGGTTCCACCTTTGATATCAAACAGCACCAAACAAACCAACGACAGGCACATAGATATGAAAGGCCATCTATTTTGCTAGAAAACAAGGGTAAGCAAGTGTAACTTCCTGAACAACATTTTTATAATGGCAAGACATTTGAAACATTATACTGGTAGTAATGCAAAAATTTTATGGGAAACTCATGTGATAAAAATACAACACTGACCTTCAAAAAATGTTCTACTTGCCATTTTGAGCTATTCCACACAGACACATATACACCCCTACATTATTCTTCTCAGAGTACGTTTCTCTGTTACTAACGGTTGTTCATTGGTAAAAATTTAAGACACAATAAACTAAAATGCTATTTATTAAAATACTGCATGAGCTCTGAAATACTACATGAGCTCTGAGATAACACATAAACAATGTATTATTAATAATTTATCTAAAAATCATCTAAAGGTAGTTTATTCTACTAATCCAAAATGTTTTTCACTTTTAAGACTCCATTTTAATAATCATGGCATCCAAGGTATTCAAGATCAATTGCTGGTTAGTTTTACAAAATGGCAGCCAAGGTGAGTCTGTGTGCTGACCTCAGAGGAGAAAGGGCACACACACACACTCACAAGCTCCGTCGTGCCAGCACGCCCTCCCTCTCGAATCCCTGGAACCAGGTACCAACTGTGAGGCAGGGACTACAATGACCCAAAGAGACGCTCCAGGCCAAGCAGCAGTGTGTGCTGTGGTGTTGAGATTTAATCAACCCAAGTCTGTAGCCCATGTTCCCGTTTAGCTTGGCCCAGGCTCTCTCAGCGTTGCCCAGCTGTCACCCGGCTGCGCCACCAATGCTTATTTACACAGAGCCAGCTTTGTCAAATACACATTCATGAATGTGGTCATTTAACCAGTTGAAACTGGTATGTTTACCATCCCTAACCCAATGGCCCAAAATTGTTTCCCTAGCATGTTTATAAACAATCACAAGTCACATAATAAAAGTTGTGTTTCTCCTTAACATTTGTAGAATGTCTAATAGTCCTTTAGCTGGTTTTTGCCCACAAATGCTAAAGTTTTCAGTTGGTAAAATTTCCTTCAGTTTTAAAACTGGTGCACACTTTTGCCGATGACTTTGATGGTTCCGGAAGAGGACTGAATGCACGTGTGCGGTAGGATCATAGAGAATGAAGTGCGAGCTCTGTAATCCTTTGGGGGGTTCCCAGTTAAGGAAAGGAAGAAGGGGGACCTCCCTGGTGGTCCAGTGGCTGAAACTCTGAGCTCCCAATACAGAGGAACTGGTTCGATCCCTGGTCAAGGGAACTAGATCCCACATGCCATGATTAAAGACCCCAAATGCAGCAACTAAGGGTCAGTGCACCCAAATAAATAAAAATAAAGCTTTTTTTTTTTAAAGAGGAGGAGGAAAGTAATTATTAAGAAGGGAACTGGTATACAGTGCAAGGATCATAAGATTTACAATCAGAAGACATGAGTTTAAATCTGGCATTTAATAATAAAATCCAGGGCACTTCTCCATTTTCAACTGTTTCTTCTGTAGAATGAGGATATCAACAGCACCTAGTTCACAAGATTGTTTTGATGAAACATGCAAATCCAACAGAGCTGCAATACTCCTGCCAACTGCTCACAGGTCTCTTAGAGACAGTATTTATATGCCACATACAATATAAGCTGTTCACTTGTTTAAACATCTGTCTACACCTCTGCGAGCAACTCAAATCTAGGAACTTGATCTCTCTCTCTTGTTTTAAGTCCCAAAACCCTGCACAGTGCCTGGCACAAAATCAAAAAAACTTTCTAGAATGAGTGATTATGGCTACTAGTTTTATAAGGCAAAACACCTTAGAACAGCTTACCGCTCCATGGTTTCCCATCAGAACTTCCTGCTTTCAGATCCAGTCCCAAAGAGTCAAGGTAAAAGCTAAAGGCTGGAGGTACAGAGAGGACAGCACACAAGGGTGCAAAACTCTCTCCATTAAAACATGTGTCCCCTCCTCAGCATTTGAAGTGTAGAAATGTGACATCCGATCTTATAAAACTCAAGATGCTGAGACTCTCCAATCTCAAGCAGCAAGAACTCTAAGTAACTCTGACAGAGATTTTCATACACTGATAATCACATCAGAAGTTTATAATATTCCTAAATTACAAGTTCTTCACAGTTTCTGAGAACCAAATATACTTTGCATTAAGAGGCGCTCGCTAAATGAGAGGCCAAGATAACTTAAGAGATATTCTAAGTTCTATTTTTTTTTTCACTAATCCACCTTCTCCTTTGATACCAATCAGAAAGTCAAATCTGCTCATCACCAGCAGCGTTTTCTAATCACATTTGATGAAACATGCTCATTTTCCTGCCTTAGTCCATTAGAGCTTCTCTGACAGAATACTACAGACTGGGTGGCTCATAAGTAACAACAATTTCTCATGGTTCTGGAGACTGGGAAGACCAAGGTTAAGGTGCTGGCAGATTGTTGTTTGGTGAGGGCCTGCTTCCTGGTCCACAGATGGCTGTCTTCATGCTCTGTCACCTCACATGTTGAAAGGGGCAGGGGAGCTCTCTGGGGTTTGTTTTGTAAGGGCACTAATCCCACACATAGGGGCTCCACCCTCATGACTTAATCACCAAAGTCCTCACCTCCTAATACCATCACACTGGGAATAAAGTTTCAGCTTGTAGATTTTGGGAGGACACAGTCAATTCATCTCATTTCTCAACACAAAGTGGCTAAAACAAGAGATTAACCCATTTCATATTAGGCATTGAATGGTTATTAAAATAACTGGAGTGGTTTTAATAACTGGAGTAGTTTCCCTTTTTCACATACTGGAAATGATCCAAACCCAAGATGCATGACCACTATTTACTCAAACATTAATTAAATTCAAAGATACTTTCCTAGGCCACTTCTACCTTTTGTGAATTCTTCACATAATTAGACACACAACACACATTTGTTGACCATTTTAAAAGGCACAAAATGGGAACCAGGGCTCTGTTCTCAGGGAGCAGACATCCTGTTAAGGATTAATCATTGACTTGCATGAAATGATTTATGAATATTTACTGTTCAGCTTTTAAATGAACACAGGTGAAAATAGATTACTGTTGGAGAAAAGGAATAATCAAGGACAGGGTTCAGCATAATAGCTTAACAAAATCTCTTTCCTTTTCCTGGGAGAGAAGGCTGAGATTTTCAAGGGACTAAAGGAGCAAAGAGAGGGAACTCCCTGGTGGTCCAGTGGTCAGGACTCAGCTTTCACTGCCAAGGGGCTGGGTTCAACTCCCTGGTCAGGGAACTAAGAACAACAACAAAAAGAAGCAAAGAGAAAGGACTGCCACTGAGGGGAAAGGAGACAAAATAATAAAGGAACTTGTATTAAAACACAGAATTAAGTCTTTGCGTGTCCCAGGTGTTCCAATGGTTAAGAATGCTTCCTGGAATGCAGGGGACGTGGGTTTGATCCCTAGTTGGAGAACTAAGATCCCATATACCATGGAACTTAGCCCGTGCACCTCAAATAGAGTCCAGGTGCTGCAGGAAGATCCTGCATGCCACAACAAAGCCCAGACACAGTCAAATAAATTAAATAAGACGACCCACTATTTAAAAAGCAAATAAAACACAGAATTAAGAACGTTAAACCTTTGACAGTACACTTTACTATAAAAAGTTTTATCTAAACGGCAAAAAATAATCTCTTCAACCACACTTGAATAAAAGTAAAAGGGGGAAAAAAAAAACCATACCAAAGATGGTTTCAGGAGTATTCAAACCAAATTCCTGGGACATATATGCAGGTTCACTTGTGTTATAGTTCAGAGGTTACAGGATCACAGAATTGTATGGTGGGGGGGACTTTAAACCCAGTGCCCTGCTAGCATGTCCTGGCAAACAGTTACTCTACCTAGGAGTTTAGACCTGCACTGTCCAAAAAAATGGTATCCCCGCTGGCCACGCACAGTTATTTAAGTTAAGACTAAGCTGAATTTAAAACTCAGCACATTAGTCACACTAGACATACTTCAAGTGCCCACCAGCCACAGGTAGTGGCTACTGTACTGGACAGCTCACAATTACTGACTATTTCCACAGGGCACAAAGTTCTCTTGGACAGCACTGCAGCTATTCATTCCTTAGAGATTAAGTTCTGGTCACAAAAGGAGGCCTGGACCTCAGCCCCCAGTTTTGTGATTTTAGACAAGACACTTATAGCCCTGTAAATTCCAAATGTAAATTAAAATAATAATCCCTTATCCCAAAAGATGTTGTTATAAAAAAATCAAGTGAGCTGATATAAATTCATCTATTCTAATAACTACAAAGTACTAAAGGAAATATAAGGTAAGACAATGAAAGAACACTGAACATATTTAGTCCTTCAAGGGTCTCACAGCCTATTAGGGAGACAAATATTAAACAACTACAATATATCATGTGAAAAATATATCCAAAGTAAACATAAAAGTGTAGCTGAACCTGGTAAATATTTCTATTATAACAAGAAGTCAAAATTAGTCAAACTAAGTTTTACCTCTTTATTTTGGTAAAATTTAATTGTGCTAAAAAAGTTTAGTGAAATGAGACAAGTTTTACAAAATACCTGCTTATGGTGCTTACTGCAACTTACCTCCACCGACAACTGAATTTTAATCTCATACTGCTACTTGGATAAGAACATTTTTTAAAATTCACCAAGCAGAGTTCTCTTTTTATGAGTTTGCTTTGCAGAGAAGTCATAAATTAGTCAAGAAGAAAATTTTAAATAGCTGTCGCAGAGTCGGACACGACTGAGCGACTGAACTGAACTGAAAGTCATTTTAGAAACCCTTTCCTGAGGGGCAATTAGCAATATGATTCAAAGGACCAAGACATGCTCATATCTTTTGTTCTGGCTAATTCCACTTCTAGAAATACATGCCAGGAAAAAAACATAGGTGTACCCAAAGACTGCTGTATAAATATGATAATCACTATTACTTGTATAAATAAAACCTGAAGATAGTTTTAAAAATTAAATAGGTAATTGGGTAAGTAAATTAAGGTAGTCATACAAATATTACAAAGCTATTAAAAATTATGCAGGTTTTAAACTGCTAAAAATTAGTAACTTAATTCAGTCAATGAGCAGATATTATGTGGCACCATTCTAAATTCTGACACACAGCAACAACCAAAACTAAAGGTCTTCCGTTATGAAACATACAGACTAGTTAAATGGTAAAATGTTTGATAAAATATTATGTGAAAAAAACAACCAAAACTATCATCCTGGAACAGAACCTGGTAAAATGTTTGATAAAATATTATGTGAAAAAAACAACCAAAACTATCATCCTGGAACAGAACCTCAGCAAAATAGCAGAGTGGCAACTCCAATCTCTCATCCCCTCAGAAACACTGAAAGACAAGCAGAAACTCCAAAACAAAAAAAGACAGATACTGCATGAAATATCCATTATATGAAATGTCCAGAATAGGCAAATCCATAAAGACAGGAAGTGACTAAAGGTTACCAGGGCCCAAGGGGAGAATACAGAGTTACTACTTACTACCAAGTTTCTGTTTGGGGTGAGGGAAACCTTTTGCAAACAGATAGTGGTAACAATTACTCAACAAAGTAAATGTAATTAATGCCATGGAGTTGTTGATACACTTAAGAATTATTAAAATGGGACTTCCCTGGTGGTTCAGTGGCTAAGACTCCGGACTCCCAATACAGGTGGCTTGTGTGATCCCTGGTCAGGGAACTAGATCTACTGCAACCAAGACCCTGTGCAGCCAAATAAATAATTTTACAAATCATTAAAACACAAATTTTGTTGTTTGTGTTTTACCACACGATTTTGGAAATCACTACAATACTCCTCCCAAAGGAGTAATAAGAGAACATTATGAACAATTCTATGATCACAGATTTGATAACTTAGATGAAATGGACCAAATACTTAAAAGATACAATCTACCAAAGCTCAAACAAGGAGAAATATATAATCTGAATAGCCTCTACTTATTAAATAATTTGAATCAATAAGTAATAACCTTCCAAATCAGAAAGCAACAGGCCCAGATGGGTTCACTGGTGAATTCTACCAAACATTCAAGGAAGAAATGACACCAATTCTCTACAATTTCTTCCAGAAAAACAGAACCAGAGTGAATACCTTCTAACTCATTCTATAAGGAAAACTACAAAATGATAACTTTCAAGAATATAGATGTGAAAATCTGTTATGAAATAAAATCTAACAATGCAGAAAAAGAATCATATAATATAACCAAGTGGGATTTATTCTAGATACATGTTTTTGAATGCTGGTTCAACATTTGAAAATCAACGTAATCCATCATATTCATAGGCAAAAGAAGAAAAATCTTATGATCCTATCAATAGATATAGGAAGAGTATTTGACAAAATTCAAAACCCGTTTTTTATTTAAAATAAATAAATAAAAACCTCAGCAAATCAGGAATAGAAGGAAACTTCTTCAACTAGGGTATTTCCAGGTGAAATTAGACTAGTAAAGCAGCTTGCCCTCCTTCCTAATGTAGATGAACCTCATCCATCTAATCAGTTGATGGCCTAAATAGAACAAAAAAGCTGAGTATGAGAGAATATCCTCTGACCTGAGTGCACTGAGCCATAACACCAGTCTTCTTGCCTTCGAACTTGAACTGAAACATCAGCTCTCCCTGGGTCTCTGTGCAGCCAGCTTTCAAGTAGGAACTACACCACTGGCTTCTCTGGTTCCTGGGTCTTTTGGACTTGGACTGGAGCTACGTCCCTGGCTCTCCTGGGTCTCCAGTTTTGCTAATGCAGACCCTGGAGAGCTGTCAGCCTCCACAATCCTGTGAGTCAATCCCATATAGTAAGTCTGTTTCCATACACACACACACATGCCCATGAGCATGCACATACATCTATACATACATCCTACTGGTTTCATTTCTCTGAGGAACTCTAATATATTACATATCAACTAATATCAACTAAACCTATATATTTTCCATTAAGGTTCACTTCAGACACTGATCACTCAGGGGACCTTTCCATGTTTAGATACTAGGAAAAAAGAATCTCTCTGCATTCCACCTCTTAGTGCCAGGCTCTATTCCAGGGACGGAGGATACAGTGGTGAATAAGACAGAAACCCCCTTCCCACAGAGCTTACATACTAAAGAGGGGAGAGAGAGAGATGAGACATTAAATACACACATAAACATTTTCAGGCTGAAACTAAGTACTATTTTAAAAGAGAAGAACATGGGACTATAAACAGCAGTGACCTAGGAAAAGAGGTGCTTTAGGCCGGGTGGTGGGGAAGGCCCATCCAGGAAGGAGTTCCTGAGCTGAGACATGTGGAATGGGGGCTCTGTGGACAGAGCTCCACAGGCTGACAACAGTGCCAACCTCCTAAGAGGGACACAAATCTGATGTGTTCAAGGAACAAAAGAAGGTGAATGCCCCATTCTGCATCTCAACCTCAGGTAGGTTTGGGAGTATCCGCCTGGTTTTTGTGCCTTTCCCACTGCCCTGAGAAGAACATGCCCAGGCTGGCCCGCTGGTCCCAGGAGGATGAAAGATATGTGGAGCAGAGCCAACCAAGCCCAACCCAGAGGAGCCAACTCCCCTCCGATCTGCACATCCCAGAGAAGGAATAATTTTCATTTTAAGCCAGGGACTGGGACCTCCCTCTTGGTCCAGTGGTTAATAATCCACCTGCCAACGCAGAGGACAGAGGTTCAATCCCACATGCCTTGGGGCAACTGAGGCTGTGTGCCACAAACACCAGAGACCACTGGCCCTAGAGCCTGTGCTCCTCAATAAGAGAAGCCACCACAACGAGAAGCCCGTGCACCGCAATGGAGTAGCCCCCACTCACCTCAGCTAGAGAAGAGTTTGTGCGCAGCAACAAAGACCCAGTGTGGCCAAAAATAAATAAATAAATTTAAAAGTCAACATACAAAGCCCGCTGACTCTGCACACCACACCCAGCACACCCAGTGTGGCAGGATCTCCGGGATCCCTATTACGCCCCACAGTTTCCAGCTCCCAGCTCTCGGCCAGCCTGCAATTCACCATCCGTGTTACCCCAGAACAACCGTTCTAAACACAGATCTGACTCATGGCTCTCTTGCTTAAAACTGTTTGAATGGTCCCCATTTTCTTCAGGAGGAATACAAATTCTTTGGAGTCACTCTATAGGCAAGCCCTAAACCAGCCACCGCCTGCCTCTCCAGCATCACTCCCGGGTACGCTCCACGGCCCTTCAGAACTGTCGTGGTCCAGGCGCAGGTTGGAAAAGAATTTCCAGACATGATACAGAAGAGGAGGGAAATAAAGTTTATTAGAATGGGAGATGCTGTTAGAACAGTGGGCCAGCTCAAGCGAGAACTGACGTTGAACAGGGGTCCTTAGTCCACTTTTATACCCAGGTACAAGGAGTGGGATAGGGGTCTTGCGGGTCATTTGCTGACTGGATGAGGCACATATACTAGGTGGGGGGTGGAAGAGTAAGGCAAATATCTTCTCCCTACGGGGTAGGAGGGGAGACAGGTTACACTGCTCAGGAGAACCTGAAATCCATAATTACCACATGGGGGAGGGAAGGATGATAAGGGTCTGGTTTTTCCATTCCTACATTCCAAGACCCTCCTTGGTTTTATCTGCTCTTTCGTCCTTGAGTCATCATAAGAACCACTTCTGTTCTAGAAGATGAGAGTTACCTCTCATCCCATACCTTTACACCCAGGGCTTCCTTCACTTACAAGGGGGCTGGGGAGTAGCAAGGGGGCTCTCCTTTCTTCCCGCAGCCATCTTCACAATCAAGCTCAGATGAAAAACTTCCCCTGACACCCAGGCCTAGCTCTTCGACTTAAATTTATCACAATGCATCTTAAGTTTGTTTGTTTGGCCTGACTGGACAGTTAGTTCCTCAACAGCAAAAAAGAAAAGTAATCATCTTTGTGCCTTTAGGCAGTACAGTACAGTACAGCCCAGGGTGAGTACCTCCACTGATCTCTGCTGAGTGAATGGACTCAGGAAAATTTGGTAACAAAACTTTATCCAATTCAGAATTAGTCAAGAAACAGAAATGAAGTTAACGGAAAGAGGTAATGAATGGGGGATAAACTAAAACCTAAAAGAAGAAACAGTTTTAGGAAGCAGTTTTAAAGGGCGCAACACAGTTTTTAGTCCGATCACAGAATTCGTTTTGTCTGATCACAGAATCACACCCTCCCCCAGCACAGGGGTGACTTAGATGTAACATTTCTGAAAGATCATTTTTCCCCTTGCTTCATTTAGTGTATGTATGAATCACACACAGGCTGACTCATCACCTGCTAAAGATACTGCATGTGGGTCACGAGACTGAAGTCATCTAAAGATGGCAAGGACTTAAAAAGATATATTATGAATATACCTAACCGATCACAGCTACACTTGTTACATTTCATAAGGAACTAAAATAACATCTGTTACTGTAAAGTGCAGGCTGTATTAAACTAATATGGCACTTGCCCCCTATGGTTTCATATCAACCACTATAAAGCATACTCGGGTAAAGAGATCACTTGAACTTTTCTACTCTGTCTCTGAGAAGAGATTAATATACTCTTCAGTGTGACCTTGGACGTCAGTTCAGAAGGTAGAGCCCCTGCTGTTTTACCGGGAGCATTGTAGTCAAGGGAACAACCGCACCAGGATGTGGCACTTGGCATTTAATTAGCATTGACTGAGTACCCTGCGCCAGGCACTATGCAAGATGCCTCATATACTTGAGGCATCACTTTTAAACCACCTTTCCTCACAGGCTTATCACAATCAGCGAGCAAAAATAAATACTTGTAAATATTCATCCAACCAATATTCACCGAGTACCTATAGTTAGGGTGTGGGAGGACAAATGAACTTGTTTTCTTGCTTAGTTATATCCCAAGATGCCAGTGGAGTGTCTGGCACATAATGAAACATAAAGGCCAGATGATTCTGCTTCCCAAATCTCTCAAATCTGTCCTTTCCTCTCTATCTGCCCTCCACCACCCTAGTCCAAGGCCCCTGACTGACTGCCCTGCAGCCATTCTTGTTCCCTCTAACTCAGGCTCTCCCAGCTTCGGCACTATGACATGTAGGGCCTGACAACTCTTTGCTGTGGGGGTCGTCCTGTCCATTACAGGATGCTGGGCAGGATCCCAGGCAGCATCCCTGGCCTCCACTCCTTAGATGCCAATGCACAGTAAGTAACCTTGAATTGTATCTACCAAGGGCTGGCAACAGGGCACTACCCACTGCACCAACCTAGATCACACTTCCTCTTGCTCTCCAGCTTCATGGGCCTTTACTAACTTCAAGACCTTTGTGCCGTTTCCAAGGCGGGGCACAACCAATGTTTGGGGCTGGACCATCTTTGCTTGGGGTGGCGGGAGGGTTGGGGGAGGCTGCCCTGTGCATTATAGAGTGTTAGCAACATCTCTAGCCTCTACTCGCTAAATGTTCCGGTCAGGACAACCCAAAATACCTCTAGACTTTGCCAAATGCCTCAGAGGGGCAGGGTGAGGCAGCAATATCACTCCCAGCTGAGAACCAATGGCCTAGAGCAGACTTGCTCGCCTCGGTCCTCTGCCTCAGTAATTCTGACCCTTCTGAGCTCCAGTGACATCAAGAAAGCCTCTCCGGACCCAGCCACTACAGGGTAGGTTCTCCTGAGGGTCTCTCTCACAACACTCTCCCCTTCTAGCATTTTTCACAATTGTAAATAAATCGCATTTAATGTCTTACTGCACAACCAGGACATAAACTCCTTGTCTGCAGGAACCTGGGGGCTTTGTTCATTGCTCTGTGCCCAGGGGCCTGGCACCGTGCTGCAACAGAAATCTTTCTAACTAAATGAATGATTTAAGTGCTTTGCTGGCGCACAGGGATTCCAAAATAAGAAAAGATAACATCTTTGAGTTCAGAACGCTGAGTGCAGAGACGGCAAATAAGTTTCATCTCCTGGGCAAGTTCAGTCAATTGGTACTTACACTGAGAAGTTGTACATCTAAACATGTTTCTTCTAAGGCACCAGAATACCAGATACCATATTCCCAAGTGATATGCAGGACCAAGATTCAAAGTTTCCTAAGGAGGTGGTTGAAAAGTCATCCAAATCACAGCAACAAGGTTCAGAGGACAGCTTTCAGAAGTTGCTGGCATTCTGCTAATCCTGCTCCACCTCATCTAACGAACAGGCATAGAAACCTCTTTCCCATAGACTCAATTAGGATCACCAAAGGTGGCAACCTCAGGTTCAGGCAGTTGTGTGGTTGCAACATTTGCCTCACATCTGAGATCAGAAAGTGAAAGCTGCTCAGTCGTGTCTGACTCAGTGCGACTCCACAGACTGTACAGTCCCTGGAATTCTCCAGGCCAGAATACTGGAGTGGGTAGCCTTTCCCTTCTCCAGGGCATCTTCCCAACCCAGGGATCGAACCCAGGTTTTCCACATTGCAGGAGGATTCTTTACCAACTGAGCTATCAGGGAAGCCCCTTCAGAGATCAGAAAGGGCTACCTCAAAATATGGCACCTTGGCTAACAGTACTTCAAGCTGAAGGAAGCTGAGAAACAGCAGATAAAAAGGATTTTCTGACCTTCCCCTGAAGCAGATCATAAAACTTTCCTTGAGAGGGACCCTCTACACAGGAAGGAGAAACCCTTATCTCCAAAGACAGAGGGATGCCACAAGGAATCTGAGTAACCGTCCACGTGTCTCAGAGCTCATACCCTTTTTTATCCTATTGCATTTTCCCGGTACTCTCTACTCTTCATCAAACCTAGCGTTACATCAGTCAGGTTTAACTGCTTCTTCAGTCTTCATTTCCTTATGAAGGCTCCAATGTCATGTAAACCTTACCTAAAATAAATGTGTATGCTTTCTCTTGCTGATCTGCCTTTTGTTACAGTACTGAGAACTGAGGAAAGGAGAGGAAAAAGGTATCCTTTCTCTCTTACAAAGGATGAAGGTCTCTTGTGCAAGAGACATGGGCCGTGTACAAGAGAGTACTGCGGAGGGTCACTTTAGACCAGATCTGTGGTCCCCTAGAGCAGCAGGCTACAGTGTTGCCAGATTCCTGGGGCTGAGGAAGAAGCATGCAACGAGACCAAAGAAAAGGACATTAGCTCTCAGCAGAATAAAAGCAAGTGACCGTGCTCAGGGTGGGGTCTCGAAAGTACGCCTTTGAAAGCACTTGGAAGAGAATGAGCTTTGACACCAGCAAATCCCAAAGCAACACCACCTGTTTAGGAAGGGCTTTCCGGCCCTCATTTCCTGTCCTTCATCCCAGTCCTCTAACCCAGAAACAGGTTCCTGGACAGGAAGAGAGAAACAACCCACCATGGCCAAACTGCCTTCTTCAGTCATTGGCTTTCTACCTGGAGCAGGTCTGGGCCAGGGAGGCAAGAAGCTTCAACAGGCTCAAAGGTCTGTCTGGACACGTGACTGCAGGCTTTTAATGCTGACCTAACACTATGTTTTGTCACCTGAAGCAACCGCAGGACTTTTTCTTAC
Source organism: Oryx dammah (assembly GCF_014754425.2). NCBI lineage: Eukaryota > Metazoa > Chordata > Mammalia > Artiodactyla > Bovidae > Oryx > Oryx dammah. Next base: position 52,752,399 of record NW_024070213.1, on the reverse strand, counting down.
TTAAGAGTGAGAGAAGAGCAGGCTGAGTTAGGCCCACCAGAGGTCTCATCCAGGGGCAGAGGCAGAGCTAACCCTACAGCAAAGGGCAAGTGGGCGATAAAGATACCCACTGGCTGTGCTCACCAACACGACAGTCACAGTCAGGAGCCCCCAGCGACACAGAACTATTCTTTCCCAGTGGAATTCCACCTTCTCATAACAGATCTTCAGGAGATGGGCCCCCACTTCACAGGAGGAATCAGATGGGTCAAAAAGCAATCTCTTCCTTCTTCCAAGGTATCTGTTAGGGGTGGCTCTATGATCCAACTGAGGTCAATTCCTGGAAAGGTTTGTTGAGGTCTTGGAGCAAGTTCTTCCTGGAAGTATGCAGCCAGGCCTGGTAGCAAGGCACTGGAGATGTGGAGCTGCTGCAGGAAGAAGCCAATTCTGACTCCATGTTGGAAAGTGTTTCTTTGACTTGCTTTTAGTTGCTGCTGTTATTATAATCATAAAGGCCTATCTCAAAGGACCCTGCCCCTAGGCCTGGCTGTTAAAGTGCCTTTGTTCAACTCATAAAGAGATAAATCTGACCCCACCCACCTGTGAATGGCCACAAAACAAGAAGAGATTAACACATCCCTTTCCATAGCCTGGCCCTTCCTTGAGATGTTTTGCAAGACTGAAGACCCTTTCCACTTCACTTCCTTGCTGCCTCTCCCTCTCTATTCTGCCTTTTGACTTCAGTTCCCCATTGCTTCTCTCTCCTTGGCTCTGTAAAAGAACCCACAACCAGACCCCAGCAAGATAGCTATTTTGAGTCTGCCATCTTCTCAGTCGGCCGGCTTTCCAAATTAAGTCGTATTCCTTGCCTCAACAGCTTGTCTCTCAGATTCACTGGCCTATCATGTGGTGAGCAGAGCAAGCCTGAACTTGGTAACAGAGTCTCAAGCATCAGGTGGGGGTCTGAAACATGACAACCCCGCCCAAGAGAAGATAGCCAAGGAGCAAAGCCTGGGGAGACCCAGCATTAAAGCCTGAGAAAGAACAGTGACTGGAAGAGAACGGGAGGTGGGGGGAGGGGGGGCAGTGAGGTGGGGTGGAGGAGGGTGGTCTTCTTGAAGAAAGAGAGAGTGAGCATTTCTATATGCAGGGGGTGACAGATGCTGCAAAAAGGTTGGGTTAAGTTTTTCTCTCTTAATTTCCTACTTAATTTCATTAATAAGGTCAACACTAGTTAGACCTCAAGAGTAAGTCAAGTTGAATACAACTATTGCCCATTAAAAATACATACTGAATCGTTACTACAAGATTATGAGGGCACACTTGCACTGTGTTTAACAAAACTCCACATTAATATGCCCACCCAAGAACACAAGTTTCAAAGATAATAACATGACATTAAAAATGAAAAACGGAAACAACCCACTTTCACATCTTCCAGAACAAGGTAAAGGGCTAAAGGCCATCACATTCACAGGGTCAGTGTGTCCATGTTAAGGCCAGGGAAAGGGCATGGGCTCTGTCTCAGCCAGTCCAGGACATCCGCTGCTCTGGCCCTTTTTTTTGACAGCAGCCTCCTAATCTCCCTCTGGGGAGCCCCTCTCACTTCACCTGGTTTAGTTGAAACTGACAGTCCCACCTATAACCGGAGCTCCAGGGACAATCCAGGTGGTTAACGAGGGCACAAGAGGACACATTTCCCAGCTAGGCAGGCCGTCCTGGGTCTAGCTGGCACTGATGAGGAAGGTTACTAAACTGGAAGACTAGCTGCTGGAGTCGCTGCCAGCAACCTTGGCTCTCATACAGGGAAGGCCTGTCAGAACTAGACTCGCTAAACCCTGCAGAGCAGGAACAGAGTACTGATGATAACATTCGAGCACCTCGATCTGATCCTGCCAGAAATTTCACCCTATATTTTTCAATCATAAAAAAATTTTTTTTTATAATTTTTTCCTAACCCAGGTCTGAGGTGGAATTCTCTCACTTGCAATCAAGTGCTGCTGCCTAATACCAGTGACAATTTTAAACCGCTAATAATTCAGGAAGAAAAGGCTCCCACCTCCTTGTAACAGTCTCAACTTCCCCTAGAATGTTTCAACCCATAATTCTCTTCCCCTCCTCTGATTTTCTAAGCCATTGTTGTGTACCTACTCAGGCTTTCAATTACCTACTCTCTTGTACTGTTACTCATAGGTGTATCATGGCCTCATCTCAACCTGACAAAGATGGCCAAGGATGAGCTGTACAAAATTCTTCATATCTGACAGTATCTTCCACTATGTAGGGTACAACTTGATCAATGTCTGAGAATCAGGCAAGTACAGACGAGCTGCATCAGAATAGAAAACTCACCTTTACTGGAAATGAGCTTCAAGAGATGTTGGTTAAGCTCACCTCAATTCATTCATTCGCCCATCAAGCATTTTTTTGGCACCTACTGGGTACCAAGCACGTTTGAGGTGCTAAGAATACAGCAGGGAAAAATGATAAGGTCTCTGCTCTGACAGCAAGAGTATGTATCTCTTCCAAACCGCACCCCCCCACCAAAAGATACCATTTAAAGAGGCTCAGTATGGGAATTCCTTGGCCATCCAGTGTTAGGATTCTGTTTCGCTGCCAAGCACAGATTCAATCCCTGGTCAGGGAACTAAGATCCTGCAACCCTTGTGGGATGGCCAAAAAAAAAAGGCTCAATGCAGCCACTGGCATTTTTTCTGTAGCACAAACTCCATTACATTACAATACATGCTTCCCCATGTGAAACATCCAATAAATGTAAATTCACAGAACATTAAAGAAAAAATGCGGGTATCAGAAATCCAGTCTAGAAATCTTAAACCGTTTTTAATAATGAAAGTCTTCTCCACCCCCAAAAGGAATCTATACAAAGCAATACCACTGAGGGTCAGTTTATGGTGGAGCTAGAAGCAGGCCAGAGGCTGCCTCCCAGTTCTCAGGCCAGGTTCCTATAACTTCACCTACTTCTTGCCTTTGGCAAAGAACACAATCAAAATGTATCTGTTTAATGAGGGAGCTGATCAAATACAAACATAACTAATTTCTTTCTTGAAACTAAGCCAGTATAAGAAACTGCAGTTGGACCTAGTTTTCAGTCTTCTTTTTTACTCAACAGTATCTAACTAATTCAAAATGAGAAGAAGGCAGGTGAGCAAAAGAGAAGGAGAGAGGCCAGGGAAAAGTTATTGCCCCACACAGGCAGATTCTATCTGAACTTGTCTGACTTGCTCATTGAAGTTCATTTTCAGATACTTCTTCGTTTCCATACTTAGGAATATATCACTTCCTCAGACACGTAAAGGAAGTGATATATACACACACATGCACACTGATACTCACATACCCAGAGGTGATCTACAACCCTTTATTCACAATCTGAAAACCCAAAAAGCTCTCAACACTGTAGATCTTTACTTGGCAGCAGAACCTGACCTGACCTCATTTGGTGGCAAAACCTGACCTAAACTGACTTGAAGTTATTTATAGTCTGTTTTCCTCACTGACTGTGAATACTCACACGTTTCATTCTAAAAGATACTGAGGTAATTCAGCAGAATTTTCAGATATGGGATTGTGGATTTGCATATAAAATGTACTAAATAATAATGATGACCCTGAAATAACATTTTTTACTTCAAAAGCAAGTGTTAAAGTCTACACAGGGACTTCCCTGGTGGTCCAGTGGTTAAGACTCTGCACTTCTGCTGCAGGAGGCACAGGTTTGATCCCTGGCCGGGGAACTAAGATCCCACATGCCACCTGCTGCTGCTGCTAAGTCGCTTCAGTTGTGCCCGACTCTGTGCGACCCCAGAGACGGCAGCCCACCAGGCTCCCCCGTCCCTAGGATTCTCCAGGCAAGAACACTGGATTTACGTCCATTGAGTCAGTGATGCCATCCAGCCATCTCATCCTCTGTCGTCCCCTTCTCCTCCTGCCCCCAATCCCTCCCAGCATCAAAGTCTTTTCCAATGAGTCAACTCTTTGCATGAGGTGGCCAAAGTACTGGAGTTTCCTTATTAAGTTGGTAATATTAACTGTATTGGCTTTCTAGGTGGCTCAGTGGTAAAGAATCTGCCAAGCAGGAGAGGTGGGTTTGATCCCTAGGTTGGGACTATCTCCTGCAGAAGGAAATGGTAACCAACACCAGTCTCCTTGCTTGGGAAATCCTATGGACAGAGGAGCCTGGTAGGCTACAGTCCAAGGGGTCACAGAGTCACGACTGAGAGACTAAACCACCACCACCATTATCTGTATTATGAGTGTATTCTACTTCAAAGATCTGTTTCAAATTAATTACTAAGGGCCTAAGATAGTTGGTGACAATAAAAACAGCAGCTGTAGTTCTACCACTTAATGAGAGCCTGTTATGTGCCAGGAACTGAAAGGTCTTTTGCAGACATGACTTATTTGATCCTCACTATTTCCAGGTGGCGCTAATGGTAAAGAACCTGACCTGCCTGCCCGTGCAGGAGAAGGAAGAGACAGGGGTTCAATCCTTGGGTCAGGAAGATCCCCTAGAAGAGGGCATAGGAACCCACTCCAGGCAGTATTCATGCCTGGAGAATCCCGTGGACAGAGGAGCCTGGCAGGCTACAGTCCATGGGGTCACAAAGAGTCAGACACGACTGAAGCAACCTAGCACGCATGCATGAACTCTATGAAGAAAGTAATTCTGCCTCCTTTTTAAAGATGAGGAAGCTTAAGATTGGAAAGGTTAAGTATCCTTTTGAAGATCATACAAGGGATAGCACAGGCTATTTGAGAAACTACAGACACAAGCTTAAGAGTTCCAAACTTTAAGATCTGTGGCCATTTCTAGACTTTTTGTGGTAAATAAATAACCAGGTGTGGAACACACAAAATTTAAAACTTAAAAGCACTCAGGCCAAAATAATCCTGATTGGGCCCACATGGGGTCTCATTGATAAGATGGCTAGTTATGTCGACCTTGCCAAGAAAGAATAAAATCACAATGATCTGTGTTCAGTTCAGTTCAGGAGTAGCCATCATAGTCAGCAAGAGTCCAAAATGCAGTACTTGGATGCAATCTCAAAAACGACAGAATGATCTCTGTTCATTTCCAAGGCAAACCATTCAATATCATGGTAATCCAAGTCTATGCCCCGACCAGTAACGCTGAAGAAGCTGAAGTTGAATGGTTCTATGAAGACTTACTACACCTTTTAGAATTAACAGCCAAAAAAAGATGATCTGTGAGACTGACCAAATTGCCCAAATGGCATCCTGTTATCTCACTGGCGCTTATCTTCTCAAAGCTGCAAGACCACCAGATTCCAGACCCCTGGCTATGTGACCATCCCTTCAGAGACTTTTTCATTGGTGGGGTATAAGAAGGACTCTGTCAGAAAGGGAGAACGCTGGTTGTCCTTAAGAGCCAGTCACCCTCTCTTTTCCCGCTAATAAATTTCCCTTTCTTGCCTGACTGCCCGACTCGCTCTCTTTTTCTCTGCACTCGCCTTACATTCTGGTGCCGGAACCCAGGAGGGAAGCTCCACTGCGACTGGGTGGTCCCCTCCCTTGGACCTTGCTGGGAAACTGAGATGAGCTCCTGGACGGGACTCTCCACTTGCCTTGCTGGACTGACATACACACACCGGCCCACATTTCATCCATCGGTTACAAGGGTGAGTGAAATCCCATTCCCTTGGATCCTCTCTCTTGCCTCTTTTCCAAACCCCAGCGCTAGGCTGGAGGATCCCCACAGCCCTCATGCCATCGGCCTTGCGCCCCATCTGACTTTGAAATAGAGGAAGCCCATTTCAAAGCAGACTATTATTACTCTCTGAGAAAGTCCTGAGAAGGGGGACGCCTTTTCTCTGACCTTTCTCCTTGCTTTCTCTTGCCCTTGTCTAACCTCCCTATTTGGCCGCAATGGGAAATTCTCAATCCCAGCCCTCAAAATCTACTCCTCTAGGATGCCTACTCCAAAACCTAAAAGCTTCGGGCTTCCAAGGGAAGACAAGACCAAAAAGACTTATTTACTATTCTAACACTGTTTGGCCGGAATACAGATTTGATAACAGGTCCCAATGGCCAGAAACGGAACTCTTGATTATAATACGCTATGGGACCTCGGTAACTTCTGCTGCCGCAATGGCAAGTGGTTAGAAATCCCTTATGTTCAGTCTTGCTTTGCTCTTCGCTCTCGACGCTCTCTCTGTGAATTCTGTCCTGCTTCTCAAATACACCTAGCCCACTCTGGTGTCCTAATACAATGTCTCCCATCCCTGTTCAGACTTTTCTTTTCCTTCCTTCAACCCTTCCGACCACAGCCCACCCCCTATCACTCCCAATCCCCTTGCAGCCACTCCAGATCCAGTTCCACAACCTCCACTTCCCCTCCTCCTTCCCTCTTTCTGAAGCCACAGCTCCCAACCTCACTCCCCAGCCTGGGCCTGAGGAGACCTCAGCCTCACCCTCTACCCTGAGGGTCCCAAGGCTTTACCCCGACCTCCCTAGATCCCCTCCCACTACCCAGTCTGAACAACTTTAAAATAGGAAACTTCACCGCAGGACCCCGCTGCTTCCCTTGCCTGCCCCCGCTTCCCTTAACGGGAAGTAGCTGGAGCAGAAAGCTTTGTTCGGGTTCACGTCCCATTCTCCCTCACCAACCTATCTCAGATTGAAAAGCGTCTTGGCTCCTCCTCCTCAGGCCCGGATAATTATCTAAAAGAATTCAAGTATCCTACCCAGTCTTATGACTTAACCTGGCATGATATTTGCATCATATTTTCCTCCACTCCTCTCCCAGAAGAGTATGGCAAGCTTCTCAGGGGCATGCTGATGAGATACACAGGATAGGTGACACTAGGCCTGCAGGGGCGACATCTGTCCCCCCAGAAGATCCCAACTGGAACTGTCAGGCAGGGAGACCTGGACAAGCAGCCTGTAATCACATGGTTGCTTGCCTCACTGTGTGCCTTCAAAAGGCAGGGCATAAAGCCATCAACTTTGATCAGCTCCAGGAAGTAACTCAAGGGCTAGATGAAAACCCAGCACAATTTCTAGCCAGCTTAATGGAAGCACTACAAAAATATACAAAATTAGACCCCACTTCAGCAAGGGGCACCACTGTCCTTAACACCCATTTTATCTCCCAGTCATCCCCAAATATCTGAAAGAAACTAAAAAAGGCAGAAGGCCCTCAAACCCCTCAACAAGACCTTTTAAATTTAGCCTTTAAGATTTTCAATAATCGGGAAGAACAGGCAAAGCTAGAGAAGCCCCAACGAGATCAGGCCAAATACCACCTTTTAGCCACTGCCCTACGTGACTCCAAGCCTCCATCAACCAACAAAGAAAGGAAGCCATCTGGGCCCTGCTTCAAATGTGGCAAAGAAGGCCACTGGGCCCGCTCATTCCTAAAGCCAAGGCCCCCTCCAGGTCCATGTCCCAGCTGTGGCATAAAGCGACATTGGAAGGTCGACTGACCAAATCCCCCTCCAGGGATCCAGACATCCCCTCCTGATTCTGAGCAGGAGTCCTCTGACCCAGCTCTGCCCAGCCTGCTCGGACTCTCCACTTTAGAGTGAAGGGCCCCAGGCCCCAACTCTCATCACCTCTAAGGAGCCCAGGGTAACTCTTAAACAGTGGCAGGGAAGCCGATCTCCTTTCTCATTGACACGGGGGCCACTTAGTCTCCTACGTCTGCCTACTCCAGAAAAACCAAGGTCTCTCAGGTCTCTGTTACGGGGGATGACGGTTTAATATCTATACCACAAAAAAACGAGCCTCTACCTTGCACACTTCAAGATAACCCATTTTCCCATTCTTTTCTCATACTCCCAAAATGCCCCACTCCTATTCTTGGGAGAGACTTTCTCTCAAAATTCAAGTCTACCCTCTGATCTAGCCTGGTTACTGCTCCTTAACACCCACCACTTCTGACATTCGTCTACAACAGGCTCCTTTCTGTTTTTCCAGACAAAACTCTATGAACAATTCTTACCCCCAACTAGGAACTATACTGCCACACCTCTGTAATCATACTTCACATCTCTCCTTCCCTTCAGGCTGATCTGTCTATCAAGTCTCAGGAACTGCAGACATTTGCTTACTTTCTCAGGGAGACTCCCTTCTGCATCTGGTGTAAATACTCCTCTTGTAGGGGCTACACTGGTGAGTTCACTGTCAGTTTCGGAGACTACCAACAATTTCCCAGAAAGACTCCTTTTTGCTATTGATTTCAGCTGTTGTCTTCTTACTCCTGGGATATTTTTCTTACGTGGAACCACTACTTATGTCTTCCCACTATTTGGACAGGAACATGCACCCTGGTATATCTGGCCCCAGATATTTCTATTGCTCCTAACAATCAGACCCTTCCTATCCCACTAACTCATAACTGACCCAGACGGGCAATTCAATTCATTCCTCTATTAATTGGTTTAGGAATAGCCGCTGGGATTGGGACAGGGACCGCAGGACTCACAACCTCTTTTAATCACTATCAAAGCCTTTCTAAAGACCTTACTGACAGCCTAGAAGAAACAGCTAACAGCCTTATCACTATCCCAAACCAGCTAGATTCCCTGGTAGCCATGGTCCTCCAAAACAGAAGAGGATTAGACCTCCTCACAGCAGAAAAACGAGGCCTATGCCTATTTTTGGACTTCCCTGGTGGCTCAGACGGTAAAGCGTCTGTCTACAATGTGGGAGACCTGGGTTCGATCCCTGGGTCGGGAAGATCCCCTGGAGAAGGAAATGGCAATCCACTCCAGTACTAATGCCTGGAAAATTCCATGGACAGAGGAGCCTGGTAGGCTATAGTCCATGGGGTCGTAAAGAGTTGGACACGACTGAGTGACTTCACTCACTATGCCTATTTTTAGAGGAAGCCTGCTGTTTCTCCACCAATAAATCAGGCGTTGTAAAGGAAGCAGCAAGAAATCTGACAAACAGGGCCTCGAGAATACGCTAACACCTCAGTAATTCATGGGAAAACTGGGTAAGCAATCGGAATTGGATGCCCTGGGTCCTACCTTTTCTAGGCCCTCTCCTACTTACCCCTATTCTAACTTTCAGCCCATGTTTAATGCGTCTTTTTTCAAAATTTCTTCTGGACCACTTACAAGCCTTCACCAGCTGAACTATCCACGAACTATGACCCCACAGAAATCCCCTTGATCTGCATTCCAGCCTTTTCTTACCTTATCCCCAGGAAGCCCCTGTCCTGCAGGAAGCAGTTACAGATGACTGACCTTCAGCCCTTATCCTAAATCAAAAGACTGGAATGATAGGGCCTACATGGGGTCTCATTGATAAGATAGCTCTTTATGTCGACCTTGCAAACAAAGGATAAAATCACAGTGATCTGTGGGACTAACCAAACTGCCCAAATGGCATCCCGTTATCTCACTGGCGCTTATCTTCTCAAAGCTGCAAGACCACCAGATTCCAGACCTCCGGCTATGTGACCATCCCTTCAGAGACTTTTTCACTGGTGGGGTATAAGAAGGACTCTGTCAGAAAGGGAGAACGCTGGTTGTCCTTAAGAGCCAGTCACCCTCTCTTTTCCCTCTAATAAATTTCCTTTTCTTGCCTGACTGCCCGACTTGCTCTCTTTTTCTCTGCACTCGCCTTACAAATCTTCTATCAGCAATAGGACATAACCAGGTACACATACGATCACTGTATTAAAGTGTAATACATGAAACAAAACAGAACAGTAGGTGGTATAATATTAAGTACATATTTCACACTTAGAGGTCTGGGTTGCTTTCTCAACCCTTACTTAAGAAGACTTATTTTCATCAGTCCCTAGACCAAGAACTACTAAAACTGGAAACTTGCAAATTGTCCCATATAATTTATTCATTCATCAGAACATTTAGACTGTTTACTCTGGCATTACCTGGCACAGCGCCTGGTCACAGTGGTTAAAGACAGCACCCTCTCTTATGGAGCCCAGAGTCCAGCATGAGTCCAGACTTCATGCTGGAAATGTATATATATTCTGTGTACATAGCAAATGTATAATGTGGCATTTCTGAACAGCACTCTGTTCATTTTACAATGTTTTGCAACCTCTTACCCACCCACCCACCCACCCCCCAAAATACATATATATATTAAAACAAAGAGATGGATTTATAACAACCTGAAAACACAACTTTCTTCCAGTTGCTACGGCCACATTTTAAAATGAGGTGTTCTCTAAAATCACATCCAGGTACACTTTCAGTTCTCACCTATTCCTAGTCTCCTACACATTTGTTTACAACAAAGAATACCATATTGGATGGTCAATCGTGAAATAACTATGCAACCTCTATGTTTCACTCAAGATAAAGTCCATATCCAGAGGGGCACAAAATCTATTAAACCTGGGTGTTTCCATCTGCCAAACCTGTTGCTTGGACCCTCTGGGGTTTACAGTCATCCGGAGTTTATGCATTATCAACTATGAGCAGATTAGGAAAGGTTGGGCTAGTGTGATCTAAGTTATTAGCATATCCCATGACCTGAAGGCTTGTGCTGGTTCCCAAGAGATCGGGTGCTGGAGTCCAAGATGGTTAAGGGCGTCACGGTCACATGAAGGGGCCCTAGCCCCAGCTATCTCATGATAGAGAAGAGCAGGAGCTGTCAGGGGCGCTCCCACACCAGTGTATGTACATCTACCAGTACAGCCTCTAATAAGAGAGTAAAAATGTAAGGAAAAAAATAAAAAACCTTTCACTTGTAAGTCCTTTAAATATGGGGCCAGTACACTCTGCCCATAGCAAATTCACGGGCCAAGAAAACACCCCTCTTGGACAAAGTTTTGACATCCGGGAAGAAACGGGATTAAGAATATAATGCGCCTCTGTAAAGGGAAAAGGTTATAAGGGAGACACTAGAGGAGGAAGCCGCAGGAGGGGCAAGGACTGAGAATTCCGTGAGATTTAGGAACTCTGGGTCCCGGGAGGGGGGCTGCGTGCAGAACAAGGCCTTAGGGAGGAAGTCAAATGACTCGGGGACCCTGCTGAAGGCACCTGGAGGGAAAAGGATTCCGCAGAAGGAGCGCGGATCTCCCAACCCGTCGGGAGGCGAGATCTGGACCCCAGATGCTGAAGCCGCAGCCGGGAGAAGCTCTGTCTGAGTTGGCAGCGCCCCCGAGGGAAGGGCAGGCGCTGGGCTCCTCTCTGTCTGTAGGGAGGATGGGGAGGCAAGAGTGCAGCGCGCCGGGGCCGGGACACCGCGCGGTCTTGCCAGTCCAGGGAGCCCCGGCGAGGGCTCCCGCACCGCTACTCACCTCTCCGAACTGGAAGGCGGAGACGATGGTGACAACGACGCCCACGAAACAGACGTAGAGCCCATACCTGTGGGACAGGCAGGTATAGGTCTGTCTCTGCAAGAGCTTGAGCAGCATCACCCCGGCCGCCGCCACGCCGCGCCGCGCCCGGGGAGTCGGAGACGCCGCCGCTGCCGCCTCAACAAGCCGCCATTCCGCGGCCCCCGCAGGGCCGCCGCGCTCAGGTCACAGCCTCCGGCCGCCGCGCATTGCCGCTCCGGGGACCGACGCCCGCTCGGCTCCACGCCGCGGCCGCCGCTTCCGGGAGCCAGGAACCCACGCCCTCCTAGCGGCGAAGGCGGTCGCGCGGCCCCCAAGGCAGCCGGCGCCGCCCCAGTCTAGCAGGGCTAGAGACGGCGGCGGCGGCGGCGGCGGCGGCGAACGGGCCGGCAGCGCCACCTGGAGGGCGGAGGGGCGGGGGACAAGCGCGAGCCCGCGTGACTGCGCGTGCGCGGTGCTCTCTTTGGGCCTGGCAGGGATCCTTGAAACTGAGTTGTGCCGGCGACTGGACAGGACAGGCCTCTGTAAGGAGGCCGTGCCCCAGACAGTGCTGCACTGGCACCAGTGTTTTTATGCACAAAACCCTTCCTGCATTTACAATGATTGGCAAATCATGGTTTTTCACAATGCTAAGAGGAGACGCTGTTATAGATCTCTTTTCCCCTCTCGCTATCTAACCATATTGTTGAAAGAGGAATTGGGAGGACTTAGTTCAGTTCAGTTGCTCAGTTGTGTCCGACTCTTTGCGACCCCATGAACTGCAGCACGCCAGGCCTCCCTGTCCATCACCAACTCCCGGAGTCCACCCACACCCATGTCCATCGAGTTGGTGATGCCATCCAACCATCTCATTCTCTGTCGTCTCCTTCTCCTCCTGCCCTCAATCTTTCCCAGCATCAGGGTCTTTTCCAATGAGTCAGCTCTTCACATCAGGTGGCCAAAGTACTGGAGTTTCAGCTTCAACATCAGTCCTTCCAATGAACACCCAGGACTGATCTCCTTTGGGATGGACTGGTTGGATCTCCTTGCAGTCCAAGGGACTCTCAAGAGCCTTCTCCAACACCACTAAATGTGCTAAAAATGAAATTCATTCATTCACCTCTTTATTAAATATGTATTTAGTGTCCAGTGTCTGGCAGGGTGCTTGGTGTCAAGTATTCAAAAATGAACTAGAGGGAATTCCCTGGCTGTCTAGTGATTAGGACTCCTCCCTTCCACTGCAGTGGCCTAGGTCTACATCCCTGGTTGGAAAACTAAGATCTCCCAGGCCCCTGTGTTGTTGTTGTTTAGGCAGGGCCAAAAAAAAAAAAAAACAGTCAGAAATGAACTAGATCTGGCCACTGTTCCCAGAGAGAGTCTAGTTGGGAAGATAAACACAGAAACCACTAAATACTATTTTTAAAAAAAATCAACGTTGTTACAGCAGACGTTGTGCCATGTATTGGATTGGAACCCATACAAAGGAGGTCAGTTATTTCTACTTTGGCCCCAGATGATTTTTAAGACGGCCTTCAGGTAGAAGAGGGGGTGTGGACATTATCCATGCATGCATGCTCAGTCGTGTCTGACTCCTTGCAACCCCACAGACTGTAACCCACCACGCTCCTCTGTCCCTGGTATTTCCCAGGCAAGAATACTGGAGTAGGTTGCCATTTCCTACTCCAGGGGATCTTCCCGACCCAGAAATTGAACCTGAGTCTCCTGTGGCTCATGCATTGCCAGGCGGATTCTTCACCACTGAGCCACCTGGGAAGCCTGTGGACAGTGTTGCTGTTGTTCAGTCACTCAGTCGTGTCCAGTTCTTTTCACCCCCCATGGAATGCAGCACGCCAGGTTTCCCTGTCCTTCACCATCTTCCGCAGTTTGCTCAAACTCATGTCCATTGATGCTGTGCAACCATCTCATCCTCTGTTGTCCCCTTCTCCTCCTGCCTTCAATCTTTCCCAGCATCAGGGTCTCTTCCAATGAGTCAGCTCTTTGCATCAGGTGGCCAAAGTATTGGAGCTTCAACTTCAGCATCAGTCCTTCCAATAAATATTCAGGGTTGATTTCCTTTAGGGTTGACTGGATAAAACCGGAGGACTTAAGTCTCAAGGGGTTTGCAACAACAATATTTCCTATCAGGACACACAGTTTTCTCTTTCAACATTTTATTAACACTCCTGGTGTCTCTTTCCACCCCTTATCCCAGGAGAGGAGGGAGGTACCTGACTGGCGAGGTTGCAAGAAATTGAGCTTGTCTGCCGAGACAGAAGTTCTCATCCACTATCTGCCAACCATAGGAGCACCTAGGGCCCAGCCTGGGCCTAGAAAGTGTGTTTCATACAGACAGAAAATATTAGCTGCTCTCTGGTTCGAAGAGGTGAACAACATTCTTCAATTAACTGTATCAGCGCTAAAGCCAATGATCCATCTCCATCTGTCTGTAACTTACACCATATTCTCAATGAGTTTGAAACTCAGGAGACAAGAATGCTTTAAGTGTTGGGCACCTAAACACCATCTATCTCTGAGTCACCTTTTGCTCAGTCTTGATGAAAAATGAACAACTAAAGTAAACAATCCTACACAATGAAGAGCCTCTTGCCCTGGGCTTGCAAAATATAAACCTTGAATATGGTGTACTTGGAAGGCATACTTTGAGCTTGATAAGAAAATGACCCTAAACAGAGAGCTTTAACTGGTTGATTTAAGCAAAGTTGAAATAACTCCTGATATGTCTATATTTAGCTTAGTCCTTGCTTTACTCAAGGTAAAAAGATAAAAATGTTAACATTATGAAATACTTGTACTTTTCAGCTTTAGGCTTGAAAAGCTTGCTTGTTGTCAGAAAACATACTTTTATTTTGTCCCCTGCTTCTTCCTTTCAAGATAAACAGTGTGTGCTCATAAAACACAAGTCTATTGTAAGCGACCTCATGCTTTCCTTTTTTTTTTCTAAAAAAGAAAGCCAAGACAGCTTTTATTTATTTTTGCAAAATAATAACTAAAGCAAATTATTAAGAAATTTCATTGCTTCTGATAGAATTCCAAGAGCCAAAACATAACATGGCCCACTGCTTATTTTTATGTGAATGCAAATATATCATGTATATATAAACAAATACACATAGTTATCACATAAGTGGGGCTTCCCTGGTGGCTCGGGTGGTAAAGAATCTGCCTGCAATGCAGGAGACCTGGATTCAATCCCTGCATTGGGAAGATCCCCTGGAGAAAGGAATGGCAACCCACTCTAGTATTCTTGCCTGGAAAATCCCATGGACAAAGGAGCCTGGTGGGCTACAGGGTCGCAAAGGGTCAGACATGACAGTGACTAGCACACACACACACACATCTCTGCAATATAGATATCATAAAGGCAGGAGCCTGGCCTATCTTATTCATAACTATATCCCTACCCTTAGCATTCCCTGTGTGGCTCAGACGGTAAAGAATCTGTCTGCAATGCAGAAGGGTCACAAAGAGTTGGACACGACTGAGCGACTTCACTTTCACTTTTCACTTTGATGCATTGGAGAAAGAAATGGCAACTCACTCCAGTGTTCTTGCCTGGAGAATCCCAGGGACGGGGGAGCCTGGTGGGCTGCCGTCTATGGGGTTGCACAGAGCCAGACAAGACTGAAGTGACTTAGCAGCAGCAGCAGCAGCAGCTAGGTCTCTAAATCTCTGTCATGTTTATTGTTATTTACTCTTTGTTTGTGTCATTTGGTATGTTACTTTGTACTGTCTCAACTTTTTGCTAAATATTTTTTTTCCCTTATGCTTTGGCTCATTCTCTCTATTTTTGTGTGGTCTTATATTTCATTGATTTGTGCCTTTATCTTTGTAATTTCCTTTCCTCTTATTCTCTTAATTTACTACCTTGCTCCTTTTTTTTTTTTCCTTCAGGATACGCCAGTGGGGCATTTTAGTTCTCTGCCTAGGGACCTCGGCAGTGGAAGTACAGAGTGCTAACTCCTGGACCATCAGGGAATTCCCTTCTTCGTTGCTTCTTCAGCTAGTTTCTTAAATGTAATACTTAGATCAATTTTTATTTTTAGTGTTTATTGTTTTCCATTAATATCCCCAAACTATAAGCTTCAAGTACTAATTTTACTGCATCCCACGTTCACTGAGACCTGGGGCTCGGTTCCAGACCGAGGCTAAGGTGGTAACCTGGGTTCTCTGGGCGTGCATGGCTGGGGCAGAGCAGCACGGTATCTCCACACACTGGTACACTAACCCACCAAGCAGGACGTGGAAGAAAACAGCGAAAATCACACGCTGGACTCAGGAAGCGCCCCCTTCCTCCCTGCAATAGCCCTCCACGGCCCTCTACTGGTAAGGTTTAGGATCACACTCACTACGAAAGAGAAATGCTTAGTTCAAGTCCATTAACACAGAGATGGTTCTGAGCGGATGAATTTGAAGCTGAGAGGCACCCACTGATAACCAGCACATCCCTGAAACTAGGGTTCTGGGTGTATTTTAGATTCTCTTAGTCAGGTGAATTCACAGAACATTTTAATCTGGCAGTGACATGGAATAAGAAGCTGGGGAAAGGGTACCCCGCTTTTTTGCTAATGAGACGTGTGGAGATGTGATGTGGTTCCGAAGCCAGCATTGCTGGAAGCGGGTTCTTGACTCTGTAGGAGACGTCCTGATCTGCTCTTCCCTGGCCCACCGTGGCAGAATCAGAATCCACAACTCCCTTGGAGCTCAGTTCACCTCAGAGTTGGGGAGCACTTCCTTGCAAATTTAACTTAAAGTCTCTTTTTGTTCAGTCCTCCTGATTGTTCATGGATGAACCAGCTGAATCCTTTTCTGTTTAAATCAATGGATAGATTCTTTAGTCTACAAATAATAATTTGACCAAAGCAAAAGAATGTATTCTATATGATGTTGACACCCTGGAATTCATAGACTTCCTTTGTTGCCTAGTACATGGTCAATTTTTGTGAGTTTCAGATTTGTTCCAAAATAGTATGTATTACCCTTCTTCTTTCTCTTTCTCTCTGTATCCTGGCTCCTACACTCCCCCATTTAAGTTCTCATGAGCCATCCATTTAACTAGAGGTTCCAGCAATTCCCCAAGATCATTATCAAGCCCACCATGATATACTTTGCAGAATCTATTTGCAAAATTTAATCCTACCCTTCTGTTTGAAAGTTGTGTCCATTTCCTGATTCCCAGGTCTTTGGAACTTTCTGATATCCACAATTTTTGTTTGTTTGTTTTGTTTTCTGGTTTTCTCCTCCATACAGCCAAAGTAATGAGCACTCAATGTATGTATTTGATAATCTGTAAACCCTGATTATCTAACTCATTGCATGTTACATGCATAATTAAATAGGAAGAATTTTCTATCATGCACAGCCTGCCTTTAAGAAGACTGTCAGGAGTACTCTGATAGTTTGCTACAAAGCTTTGGCAAGGTTCTAAATTCATTATAGTCACTATAACCAATGTTAAGGAACAGTATAAATCCAAGTGATGCCAAATTATGGGCACCAAATTTCAGAGTTACTGACAGTTTATCTAAAGTGCAAATGTTGGGCTTCCCTGGTGGTCCAGTGGTTAAGAATTCACCTTCCAGCCACTCTCGCCTGCGATGACCATACTCTTTCTGTGGAGTGTGTGTGTGTGTGCTTAATTACTCAGTCATGCCCAACTCTTTGCAACCCCATGGACTGTAGCCGGCCAGGCTCCTCTTTCCATGGGGATTCTCCAGGCAAGAATACTGGAATGGGTTGCCATGTCCTCCTCCAGGGAATCTTCCTGACCCAGGAAGCAAATCAGGGTCTCCTGCATTGCAGGAAAATTCTTAACCAGCTGAGCTACCATCGAAGCCCTCTGTGGAGTGTGTTCCTCTCTAAATAAATCCACTTATTACTAAAAAGTAATTATTATCCACTAAGAAAAAAAAAAAATCCACCTTCCAATGCAGGGGATGAAGTTTTGATCCCTGATCAGGGAGTTAAGATCCCACATGCTGCAGGGCAACTAAGCCTACACGCCACAACTATGACCTGATAAATAAATAAATATTTAAAAAATTAAAAAATAGCCAAATAAATAAATATTTAAAAAATAAAAAATAAGTAAAAAATGCAAATGTCACAGTAGAAGGCAATATAACTGCTGCCTCTGATATTTCAGGCCAAGAGGGTTAGGAGATAACTATGGTAAGACTCTCAAGAGGGTACAAAGGGAACGAGTTAATAATGATTAGCATTATGTGTGAATAGAGGGAAACTCATGAAAAAAGAAAATCCATTTTCTTTTGTCTTTCTTTTCTATCATCAAGTACAAACTATTTGCAGGTTTTGCTCTATTGCTTCACTGTAAACTGTATGTATAACAAAACAAAACAAATTTCTAGGACTTCCTTGGTGGTCCAGTGGTTAAAACTCTGTTCTTCCAATACAAAGGGCATGGGTTTGATCCATGGTTGGGGAACTAAAATTCCACATGCCTCCTGTGACCAAAAAAATAAATTTCTAAAAGCTACATTCTAAGTTCCCTCCCTTGCGATGTAGACAGTTCTATTCCTCCCTAAGCTGATATCCTCTTTGGGTCCTCAGTTGAGATGAGATAGGGCTAGTTTTGTTCATGTCTCCCATCCCACCTCATACTGATCTAAATTGGATAGTTAAGTTATTCTTCTTGGCTTTATCTTCACTTCACTATGTGCAGATTTGCTGCTAATTAATTCTGAGAAGTTCTTCTGGATAAGCTATGAATATTCCTTTTTAAAAAAATGAAACATTATTTTATATTAAGACAAATTTCTCTCTAATAATATTAAATAAACAGTTATAGGTCTTGGAAATTCCTTGGGGGCCCAGTGGTTAAGACTCCACTCTTTCATTGCTGAGGTTTGGGTTCAATCCCCGATGGGGGAATTAAGACCCCACAAGCCATGTGGTGTGCCCCCAAAATAAATAAATAAAATGTTTAATTTAAAAAGATAAGAATGATCACATTTTTTAAAAAAGTTATGAGTCAAAGCCAGTGTCTGTTGAGCAATCATGGAACAATGTTTTGGTTTCTGTATCCATTTATTGCCCTAATTCTTTTGCCTCGATTTCCTAGAATATTATCTAGTTAACATTATTTTTTAAAAAAACAGCTTTCAGTTCAGTTCAGTCGCTCAGTCGTGTCCGACTGTTTGCAACCCCATGAATCGCAGCACGCCAGGCCTCCCTGTCCATCACCAACTCCCGGAGTCACTCAGATTCACGTCCATCGAGTCAGTGATGCCATACAGCCATCTCATCCTCTGTCGTCCCCTTCTCCTCCTGCCCCCAGTCCCTCCCAGCATGAGTCTTTTCCAATGAGTCAACTCTTCACATGAGGTGGCCAAAGTACTGGAGTTTCAGCTTTACCATCATTCCTTCCAAAGAAATCCCAGGGCTGATCTCCTTCAGAATGGACTGGTTGGATCTCCTTGCAGTCCAAGGGACTCTCAAGAGTCTTCTCCAACACCACAGTTCAAAAGCATTAATTCTTCGGCACTCAGCCTTCTTCACAGTCCAACTCTCACAACCATACATGACCACAGGAGCTTTATAGAAGGATAATTTACATACCATAAAATTGAGCCATTTTAGGCCAACAATTATTTAAGTAAATTTATGAGTTGTTCAACCATTATGGTAATCCAGAATTAACATTTGTAATAGTTTCATTACTCTAAAATTCTCTTGGGGATTCCCTGGTGATCCAGCAGTTAGGACTCCTGAACTTTCAGTGAGAGAGTGCAGGAAACTGCCTGATCGGGGAACTAAGATTCTGCAAGCCATGCAGAGCAGCAAAAAAAAAAAAGTTATCTTGGACTTGTTTGCCATTCTTAATAGTATTCAATTGTATTCCAGGACCATGTTTTGTTCATCCATTCACTGAACATTTGAAGGGCTTCCCAGGTGGTGCTAGTGGTAAAGAAACCCCCTGAAAATACAGGAGACAAAAGAGATTCAGGTTTGATCCCTGGGTCAGAAAGATTACCTGCTGGAGGCAATGGCAACTGACTCCAGTATTCTTGCCTGGAGAATCCCATGGACAGAGGAGCCTGGTGGGTTACAGTCCCCAGGGTTCCAAAGAGTCAGACACAACTGAAATAACAGCACATATGCATGCATGGACATTTGAATCATTTCTGGATTGGGTCTAATTATTTGTTTTGCTTTGTTTTTAGGATTGCATCTAATTATTTGATGCTGCTATGAACAATGCACATACATGTCTTCAGGTGGACTTATGTTTTCATTTCTCTTGGGTAATATAAAGGCATGGGCTTGCTGACTTACGTGGTAAGTTTACGTTGACATTTGAAAAAAGTCCCAAACCATTTTCCAAAATGGGCATACAAGTTTTCCTTTCCCGGGAGCTATGCAAGAGGGTTCCAGTTTTCTTTCATTCTCTCCAACACTCCGCATGGTCTCTTGTTTTAATTATGGTCACTTGGTACACTTTTGATTTGTACTTCCTTTGCATTTCCCTGACGACTAATGATGTTAGCATCTTCTCAGATCTTTGTTAGTTATTTGTATGTCTTCTTGGATGAAATGTCAGTTCAAATCCCTTGCCAATTCTTTTTAAAATTTCACTTTCATGTATTTATTTATATTTGGCTGTGCTGCGTCTTTGTTGCTATGCTTGGACTTTCTTTAGTTGTGGCGAGTGGGAGCTACTCTCTAGTTGTGGTGCGCAGACTTCTTATTGCAGTGGCTTCCCTTGTCAGTCCCGAAAGTGTGGGCTCAGTGCTTGTGGCACACGGGCCTAAATGCCCTGAGGCATGTGGGATCTTCCTGGACCAGGGATCAAACCTATGTCCCCTGCATAGGCAGGTAGATTCCTAACCACTGGACCACCAGGGAAGTCCCCCTTACCAATTCTTAAATTGGATTCTCCTTTTAACCTTTGACAACCTGATTTCTATCCTTGCTGCTATTAAAACTGCCCTCTGAAACAATAAAACATCACAGAAATAATGAATCTTGACACATCCAGAAGTGTTTTCTTATTCATCTTCAACTTAACCTTTCTGCATCATTTGGTAATACCTTCAATAACCCCCTTCTTTGGCTGTACCATGTGAAATCTTAGTTTCCTAGCCAGGGATCTAACATGGGCCCATGACAGTGTAAGCACCGAGTCCTAACGACTGAACCGCCAGGGAATTCCCAAATAACGTCGTTCTTGAAATGTTGTCTTACTTTGATGTTCGTAACAGAATACTTCCTTGATACTTCTGAAGTATTTTTTTTTTTCCTTTGCCAAGTGCCACAGATTTGTGAGATCCTAGTTCCCCAACCAGGGATTGAACCAGAGTCCTAACCACTGGACCACCAAGGAATTTCCTTCAAATATCTTTGATAACTCCCTTTTTTGGAGGGTATTCTCCTGTCCTCTCTAGGTGGTCCAGATCACATAGACTAGATCTCTATCCTCTGCTCTTCTCCTTTTTTGTTCTTTTTCCATAGCATATTATAATATCTCTAAGGAAATATCTAAGAAGAAAGGAGGTGTTTAACAACATCTTCAAGGAAATGGTGTTCTCAGAATCTGGTGAGAAGTGAAGCTGCGAAGGGGGACCTGCCCAAAGGAGTTGCAGTCATGGACTAGAGATGTAGATACTATCAGAACAGATGCAGCTAGTCAGGCAGAAGCTACAAGAGTCTGGGGAAAGAAAGACATTTATGGGGTGAGCAAAAGATATGGAAATGAATCTGGGAGCAAATGGAGAATAGTCAACATAACATCCTATTGTTGCTTCACATGCAATGTCTAGAACAGATGTCATCAGAGCGCCGACATCACCTCCCTGTTTTACCTTCTGTGCCTCTGTCAATGGAACCACTATTCTCATCGTCTCCCAGGCTGGAACCTCAGAAATCACTCTGACCCTCAGTCAGTGATCTCTTCTGCTTGCAAATTCTCTCTCTGTTCCTTATTTGACATTAGCCACCTCATGAGGTTGAATCAAACAATGGTTAAGATCTTGCATAAATGTGAGATTCCATGGTTTTACGTTACTCAATAGTGTATCATGATTTTACTGTAATTCTCACATGGGTGTTTGTCTTTTGAACAAGATAGTACCTTTTTTGGGGGTGGGGGGGGGCAGGGTCTACTGCCTGCAACACAGGAGTCCTGGGTTCTATCCATGGGTCTGGAAGATCCCCTCAACAAGGGCATGGCTACCCACTCAAGTATTCTTGCTTGGAAAATTCCATGGACAAAGGAGCCTGGCAGGCTGCAGTTCATGGGGTCTCAAAGAGTCAAACACAACTGAGTGACTAACGCTTTCAATTTCACTTCTACTCTCTATGTGGCTTCAAACCTTCTTCATGCCCATCAGGTTTCTGTTAGAGTAGGCGTTCAGAGAGAAGGCAATGGCACCCCACTCCAGTACTCTTGCCTGGAAAATCCCATGGATGGAGGAGCTTGGAAGGCTGCAGTCCATGGGGTCGCTAAGAGTCAGACACGACTGAGCGACTTCACTTTCACTTTGCACTTTCATGCATTGGAGAAGGAAATGGCAACCCACTCCAGCATTCTTGCCTGGAGAATCCCAGGGACGGGGGAGCCTGGTGGGCTGCCATCTATGAGGTCGCACAGAGTCGGACATGACTGAAGTGACTTAGCAGCAGCAGCAGCATAAAAAAAAATAGATGAATGATTCAGACATGGGCCTAAAACTTGCCTAAATCCTTTGTCCAAATTACAGATTTTGAGAACAAACACTTGACCCATTTTGTTACTGAACAGAACTCAGTTTCACTCACCCAATATGCCCAAAGCCAATCTACTGACTCTGGGTTGTAGTGAAGGAAACTATAGACTGTTATTTTGCAGGACATCAGGCAAGGAGACCAGGTACTCCCTGTTGGCAATGGTTTTTAAAGGCAATACTAGGGTGAAGGTTGCAGGGTGTGTGATCAGCTTGTGGACATTCTTCTAACTGTTGGTGGCAATGAGGCAGAGACCACATGTTACATACTTATTCCATGTACTCAGTCGTGTCTAACACTTTGCAACCCCATAGGCTGTAGCTTGCCAGGCTCCTCTGTCCATAGAGTTTTCCAGGCAAGAATACTGGAGTGGGTTGCCATTTCCTATTCCCGGGGATCTTCCCGACCCAGGGATCAAACTTGCATCTCTTCCATGTCCTGCACTGGCAGGCAGATTCTTTACCACTAGCACCACCTGGGAAGCTGTGGTGGTGAGGTAACAAGATAATATTTCTGGAACCTCAATCCTCAACTTTCTGGTTCCGGCAAGTCTGGTTAGCAGTTTCTATTCAAGGAGGGTCCTGGTGTCCATAAAACAACTCCAGGATATGCATCAGCTTGTTCTATATATCTGTATATCTATTTATCTATAGCCTTTCAGGAGGAACTGAAACCATGCATCTCAGATTGGAACACAAACCCGGGCAAAACCCATGGTCTTTTAACTGAGATCACACACCAGGCTTCAGTACTTACTGAAGTTCAGGTTCTCTCTTTTTTTTTTTCCTTTTTAAAATATTTATTTATGTATTGGCTGTGCTGACTTTTCTATAGCTGCAGAAAGTTGAGACTGTTGGTTATGGCTTTTCATCGTAGTGGTTTCTCTTGTGGAGCACAGGCTGTAATTTCCAGGGCTTCAGTAGTTGCAGCAAGTGGGCTCAGTAGTTGTGGCACATGGGCTTAGTTGTTCCAAGGCTTGTGGAATCTTCCCAGACCAGGGATTGAACCTGAGTCCCCTCGTTGGCGGGCAGATTCTTATCCATTGAACCACTAGGGAAGTCCAAGCTCAGGGTCTTGACATTTCATCACAAAGTGACAGGTAGGAAGTGTATTTATTTAGAGAAACACACTCCATAGAGTGTGTCCATCTTAGACATCAAGAGTGGTGCCAAATATGGTGTGGTTAGTTTTTTTTTTTTTCCCCAATAATTTTATTATTTTATTTTTGGCTGCACTGGGTCATCCTTGCTGCACGCAGGCTTTCTCTAGTTGTGGCGAATGGGGTTACTCCCTAGTTGCAGTGCTTGGGCTTCTCACTGCAGTGGCTTCTCCATAGAGAACAGGCTCTGTAGTGTGGGCTTCAGCTGTAATGTGTGGGCTTAGTGACCTCTTGGCATGTGGGAGCTTCCCAGGTGAGGGTTTAAAACTGTGTCTCCTGCACTGGCACACTGAGCCTTTAGGGAAGCCCTGGTATGGTTAGATTTTTTTTTTAATGTTTTATTTTATTTATTTATTGCACATGCAGCATGTGGGATCTTAGTTCCCTAACCAGGGATCAAACCCATGCCTCCTCCATTGGGAGCTCAGAGTCTTAACCACTGGACTACCAGGGAAGTTCCATGGTTAGTTTTTATGGGCTGGATAATTTCATAGGCTAATAAATGGAGGATTATTCCAACTATCTCAGGGAAGAGGCAGAGATTTCCAGGAATTGGGCCACCACCCACTTTTTGATCTGTGATAGTTGCCCTCAGGGAAACCCTTGTGGCTCAGACAGGAAAGAATCAGCCTACAATGCAAGAGACCTGGGTTCTATCCCTGGTTCAGGATGATCCCCTGGAGAAGGAAATGGCTACCCACTCCGATATTCTTGTAACAGGAGGGAAAAGGGTAGGGTACAACTTTTGAAAGAATGACATAGCCCAAGGACACAAAATAAACCAAGAATGGGACCAAGATGGGAGAGTAGACCTTGATCCTTGATCAGCAAGTGAAATGACACACCCAGAGGTGCCATGAGACTTCCAAGGGATTGTTAAGAACAGGGAGTGGGTTCAATTCAGTCGCTCAGTAGGGTCCGACTCTTTGCGACCCCATGAATCACAGCAGGCCTCCCTGTCCATCACCAACTCCGGGAGTTCACTCAGAGTCACATCCATCGAGTAAGTGATGCTATAAATCCTGGAAATATCCACCCCTCCCCAAAAATCATTTCAGTTCAGTTGCTCAGTCATGTCCAACTCTTTGCGACCCCATGGACTGCAGCATGCCAGGCTTCCCTGTTCATCACCAATTCCCAAAGCTTGCCCAAAATCATGTCCATCGAGTTGGTAATGCCATCCAACCATCTCATCCTCTGTCCCAGCCACATGGGTTCAAGTCCCAAAAATAGTTGGAATAATCCTCCCACTCATTAGCATATGAAATTACCCAGCCTATAAAAACCAACCACGCCAAACTTCAGGGCCACACTCGCTCTCTGTGATAGCCCACACTTTCTCTGTGGAGTGTACTTCTCTCTGTATCTGAATAAATCCACTTCTTACCTATCACTTTGTCTCTCATAGAATTCTTTCTGCAATGAGACATCAAGAACCTGAGCTTCATTAGGTCCTGAAACCAGGTACAGTGAGTTTAGGCTGGGTTTGAGTACCAGCCACGTGGGTTCAAGTTCCAAGCAGGGTTTTGGCTGGGTTTGAGTCCCAACACGTGGGTTCAAGTCCCAATCTGTGGTAAATGGTTTCTTTGTTGCCTGGAGAATTCCATGGACAAAGGAGCCTGAAGGGCTACAGCTCATGGAGTTGCCAAGGGTTGGACAAGACTGAGCGACTTACACAACAACAAAGTCAGACATGACTGAGCGACTAATGCTTTCATTTTCACTCGGCCTCAGAACTGTCAGGGCCCTGGTGAGTGTGTCACTTTAGCTTGCTGATGTGTTACAGTGAGAGTATACTGAGGCTCAGGCTTCCCGAATGGCCCACAGGAGATGTGGGTTCAATTCCTGGGTTGGGAAGATGCCCTGGAGGAGGAAATGGCAACCCACTCTAATATTCTCTCTCTCTCTCTCTCTCTCTTTTTTTGGATGCACCAGGTCTTTGTCTCGGAATGTGGGATCTTGTGGCTTATGGGATTTAGTTCCCTGACCAGGGATCGAACCCAGGCCTCCTGCATTGGGAGTGTGGAGTCATAGCCACTTGACCACCAGGGAAGTCTGCACTCCAGTATTCTTGCTTTTCTTGCTCAACTGCTTTTCCTTTGTTTCTGCATTTTCTTAATCATTAATCAAGTCAGTTCTTTGGAATTCTGCATTCAGATGGATATATCTTTCCTTTTCTCCTTTGCCTTTCACTTCACTTCTTTTCTCAGCTATTTGTATGGCCTTCTCATACAATCCATTTTGCCTTTTTGCATTACTTTTTTCAGGGAGTTGGTTTGATCACCATCTCCTGTACAATGTCACGAACCTCCCTTCATAGTCTTCAGGCACTCTGTCTATCAGACCTAATCCCTTGAATCTACTTGTCACTTCCACTGTATAATAGTAAGGGATTTGATTTAGGTCATACCTGAATGGTCTCGTGGTTTTCCCTACTTTCTTCAATTTAAGCCTGAATTTGGCAATAAGGAGTTCATGATCTGAGCCACAGTCAGCTCCTGGTCTTGTTTTTGCTGACTGTCTAGAGCTTCACCATCTTTGGCTGCAAAGAATATAATCAATCTGATTATAAAATCACTGCAGATGGTGACTGCAGCCATGAAATTAAAAGATGCTTGCTTCTTGGAAGAAAAGTTATGACAAACCTAGATAGCATATTAAAAAGCAGAGACATTACCTTGCCAACAAAGGTGCATATAGTCAAAGCTATAGTTTTTCTAGTAGTCATGTGTGGATGTGAGAGTTGGACCATAAAGGAGGCTGAGCACTGAAGAATTGATGCTTTTGAATTGTGGTGTTGGAAAAGACTCTTGAGAGTCCCTTGGACTGCAAGGAGAGCCAACCAGTCAATCCTAAGGAACTCAATCCTGAGTATTCACTGGAAAGACTGATGCTGAAGCTGAAGCTCCAAAATTTGACTACCTGATGCAAAGAACTGACTCATTAGAAAAGACTCTGATGCTGGGAAAGGTTAAAAGCAGGAAGAAAAGGGGATATAGAGGATGAGATGGTTGGATGGCATCATGAACTTGATGGACATGAGTTTGAGCAAGCTCCGGGAGTTGGTGATGGACAGGGAAGCCTGGTGTGCTGCAGGGGTGTGTGCTGCAGTCCATGGGGTTGCAAAGATTAGGACTGAGCGAGTGAACAGAACTGAACTAGATATGAGGAGATGCAAGGATTGAGATCATAAAATCTGCTCCTAAAAACATCCAACTACCTAAAGACCTGTCCCACAAGATTCCCTGGAGCACAGAGTGCATCATTTCTCCCTGAGCTCCCACAGCGGTTGTTGAAGGTCAACAGTTATAGCTGCATGGGGTCCTATCTTCATAGAGGCAGATGGCAAATGCCATTGTTCAATCATTGGCAATGCTCTTGGTAAGTGCCGATTTGTAGTTGACAGTAGCATGCAGGATCTTTGCTTCTGAGCAGGGACTGAACCCATATCCCCTTCACTGAAAGATGAATTTTTTTTTAATGAATTAATTTATTTTAATTGGAGGCTACTTACTTTACAGTATTGTAGTGTTTTTTGCCATACATTCACATGACTCAGCCATGGGTGTACATGTGTTCCCCATCCTGAACCCCTCTCCCACCTCCCTCCCCATCCCATCCCTCAGAGTCATCCCAGTGCACTGGCCCTGTCTCATGCATTGAACCTGGACTGGCGATCTATTTCACATACGGTAATATGTGTGTTTCAATGCTATTCTCTCAAATCATCCCACCCTCACCTTCTCCCACAGAGTCCAACAGTCTCTTGTTTACATCTGTGTCTCTTTTGCTGTCTTGCATATATGGTCATCGTTACCATCTTGAAAGATGAATTCTAAAGATTCTTAACCACTAGACCAGACCACCGGGGAAGTCCCTATTTCTATGAATTTTAATATCTTTTTGTTTTTAAGTAAATCTCAGTTTGGTTTTCTTATTATAAAAGTATTATGTTTTTAGTAGGTCAAAGAAGACAAAATCTCCTATAGCTCTGGTAGAATTTCTTTTCTCTGTGAATGTTTCATCTTACTTTTTTGTTTGTATGTTTTGCATATTGACCTTCATTTTGGACTTATCTATTTTTTAGATGTTTATTATTCTATCAGCGAATTCCCACAAATTGACCTTTAAATTTATTGTTCCAAAACAATTCATGCTCATAAAAATAAAAACAATAACTGAATAAGGTAAGAAGTTAAAGACTTCCTTCCCTCCAAAGCCCTGTTTCCAATTTCAAGGGGTAACCGTTGTTAACAACAGGATGCATATTTTTCCAGACGATTGTTTTTTCAGATTTTAATTATTTTTTTTAAAAGTTGAAGCTTTTCTTGTTGAAAGTACAATATATATCCTCCACCTTCTCATCTAGTTCCTAAAATTCTACAATACTATTAACATATTGCCTTACTTACTTTTTTCACATATCTATTCAAACAGTTATGCCAATTTTCATTCATTAGTCCATTATTTTGGATTTTAAAATAAGTTGCAGAGATCAGTGTACATCATCCCTAAACACTTCACCATTAAATTACATTTAGGACTTCCCTGGTAGTCTAGTGGTTAAGACTCCGCCTGCCAATTCAGGGGACATAGGACCCATCCCTGGTCTGGGAAGATTCCATACACCACAGGACAACTAAGCCTAGGCACCACAACTACTGAAGCCCGAGCCCTAGAGCCAATATTCCACAAGAGAAACCACTGCCGTTAGAAGCCCATGCACTGCAACCAGAGAAAACCTGCATTTAGCAATGAAGATCCGCCACCTGGGAAGTCCTGATAAAGCCTCAGCAGAGCCTAAAATAAATTTTTAAAAATATGGCTTAGGCTGAAATTGCTTCTCCTATGTCAAGAAAGCCATTCCTGTCTCAATTGCAAATTGGCACTTTCTAATAGCATTTGCTGTCTGCCTCTGCAGACAGAACCCTGTGCTGTTGCAGCTCTTGACCTTTGACATGCTCTGAGGGGAGTTCAGAGTGGAGAGTGAGGCATTCTGTCCTCCAGGCAAACTGGTGGAATAGGTTTTTAGATCAGTAATCAGTAATCAGTTCAGTTGCTCAGTCATGTCCGACTCTTTGCGACCCTGTGAATCGCAGCACGCCAGGCCTCCCTGTCCATCACCATCTCCCAGAGTTCACTCAGACTCACGTCCATCAAGTCCATGATGCCATCCAGCCATCTCATCCTCAGTCGTCCCCTTCTCCTCCTGCCTCCAGTCCCTCCCAGCATCAGAGTCTTTTCCAATGAGTCAACTCTTCGCATGAGGTGGACAAAACACTGGAGCTTCAGCTTTAGCATCATTCCTTCCAAAGAAATCCCAGGGTTGATCTTCAGAATGGACTGGTTGGATCTCCTTGCAGTCCAATGGACTCTCAAGAGTCTTCTCCAACACCACAGTTCAAAAGTGTCAATTCTTTGGCGCTCAGCCTTCTTCACAGTCCAACTCTCACATCCATACATGACCACAGGAAAAACCATAGCCTTGACTAGACGGACCTTAGTCGGCCAAGTAATGTCTCTGCTTCTGAATATGCTATCTAGGTTGGTCATAACTTTTCTTCCAAGGAGTAAGTGTCTTTTAATTTCATAGCTGCAGTCACCATCTGCAGTGATTTTGGAGCCCCCCAAAATAAAGTCTGACACTGTTTCCACTGTTTCCCCATCTATTTCCCATGAAGTGATGGGACTGGATGCCATGATCTTCGCTTTCTCAATGTTGAGCTTTAAGCCAACTTTTCCACTCTCCTCTTTCACTTTCATCAAGAGGCTTTTTAGCTCCTCTTCACTTTCTGCCATAAGGGTGGTGTCATCTGCATATCTGAGGTTATTGATATTTCTCCCAGCAATCTTGATTCCAGGTTGTGTTTCTTCCAGTCCAGCATTTCTCATGATGTACTCTGCATATAAGTTAAATAAGCAGGGTGACAATATACAGCCTTGACATACTCCTTTTCCTATTTGGAACCAGTCTGTTGTTCCATGTCCAGTTCTAACTGTTGCTTCCTGACCTGCATATAGATTTCTCAAGAGGCAGGTTAGGTGGTCTGGTATTCCCATCTCTTTCAGAATTTTCCACAGTTTATTGTGATCCACACAGTCAAAGGCTTTTGCATAGTCAATAAAGCAGAAATAGATGTTTTTCTGGAACTCTCTTGCTTTTTTCATGATCCATAGTTAGATATTTTCAGGAGCTGATTTCATATCCAAGTCTTTCATCTCTCTGTATCTAGAAAAGCACTAAATCCTTTCATGGTGACATCTGATCCTTGTGTTTGCAGAAAACATTTATAAAATAAGGGCTTGATTACCTTGAACTCCCTCTTCACTAAAATCATACATATTGACCTTCCCCCACTAGCTCTTCGGAACAGTTTCTCTGAACTGTCTGAGGTGCTGTCTCCTGGGCTGTGGTCCTCATTTTGCCCCCCCCAAAAGCTTAACTCCTGACTCTCATGTTGTGCATCTTTTTTAGTCAACACTTGGTTCTCTTTCTCTGGGGACTCCCTAACCTATCTGCTAACAGTACTGATAATAACAAAGCTAGTAATAATAACTTATTGTTGTTTAGCTGTTAAGTTGTGTCCGACTCTTTTGCAACTCCATGGACTGTGTAGCCTACCAGGCTCCTCTGTCCATGAGATTTCCCAGGCAAGAATACTGGAGTGGCTGGCCATTTCCTTTTCCAAGGGATCTTCCCAATCCAGGGATTAAACCCATGTCTCCTGCATTGGGAGGCAGATTCTTTACCAATGAGTTACCAGGGAAGCCCCAGTATAATAAAATTATAACAAAATACTTATTATTATTATTATAACAATAAAGTAGTATTTCTTATGCATCTGACTATAACCCTGACAATGTTTTAAGTACTTTAAAAATATTAACTAGTTTAACCTTATAGACTAAGAACAATTGAAACCTTCAATTTGGAAATGATGATGAAACCAAGCAGGATACAAATCCTTTCTATGTCCCTTGTTTCTTTTCTTTGTTGTAGTTCTTAGGAAAAAAGGTTTAGGCCTCCTAGACCTTCTCTGGGAGAAGGCAATGGCACCCCACTCCAGTACTCTTGCCTGGAAAATCCCATGGGCGGAGGAGCCTGGTAGGCTGCAGTCCATGGGGTCGTTAAGAGTCAGACACGACTGAGCGACTTCACCCTCACTTTTCACTTTCATGCATTGGAGAAGGAAATGGCAACCCACTCCAGTGTTCTTGCCTGGAGAATCCCAGGGATGGGGGAGCCTGGTGGGCTGCCGTCTATGGGGTCGCACAGAGTCGGACACGACTGGAGAGACTTAGCAGCAGCAGCAGCAGCAGCAGCAGCAGCAGCAGCAGCAGAAGCAGCAGCAGACCGTCTCTGGGTACTAAAGGACAGATTCAAACAGCAGTTACTAAGTAGCAAAGTGAGGAAATGCAGGAACAGAGGAGGAGCAGTCCAGAAAGAATGGTGAAGCCTTGGGGTAGGTCTGGTTTCCTCCTGAAGGGATATACATAATTATATCTTTGAGCTCTTCTGAAGAACTAAAATCTCCACTCAGGTGGAGGATGGTAACTTTAGGCTGAGCACAAGATCCCTGGAGCCACAGCTCTGTTACCACCATCCAATCAGAAATAAATCACCCAAGAGCCCTAACCTCAAATTGTACCTTTGAACACATCTCCCCCAAAACCAAGAGTTTGAGGTTTCTGTTGCATGACCCTGCAGCAGACCTTTCTTTACTCCAAACTCCCAATGTTTCAGTGCCTTTGGCCTCACTGAGCATGGGGCTTGCCTTGGGCAACAGAAAGAACCCCTGGATGATACTGAAATGAGGTCTCTGGGTGTGTGTGTGTGTATGCGAAGATACAATCTTTAAAAGAATGACATAGCTGTTGAGGATGTTGTAGCCACGCGTTCCAGGAAACAAACTCACTCAGAAGGACAATGCAGATCAGTTCAGTTCAGTTCAGTCACTCAGTCGTGTCCGACTATTTGTGACCCCATGAATCGCAGCACGCCAGGCCTCCCTGTCCATCACCAACTCCCGGAGTTCACTCAAACTCATGTGCATCGAGTCCGTGATGCCATCCAGCCATCTCATCCTCTGTCATCCCTTCTCCTCCTGCCCCTAATCCCTCCCAGCATCAGAGTCTTTTCCAATGAGTCAACTCTTTGCATGAGGTGGCCAAAATATTGGAGTTTCAGCTTTAGCATCAGTCCTTCTAAAGAAATCCCAGGGCTGATCTCCTTCAGAATGGACTGGTTGGATCTCCTTGCAGTCCAAGGGACTCTCAAGAGTCTTCTCCAATACCACAGTTCAAAAGCATCAATTCTTTGGCGCTCAGCCTTCTTCACAGTCCAACTCTCGCATCCATGTATGACCACTGGAAAAACCGTAACCTTGACTAGACAGACCTTAGTCGGCAAAGTAATGTCTCTGATTTTGAATATGCTATCTAGGTTGGTCATAACTTTCCTTCCAAGGAGTAAGTGTCTTTTAATTTCATGGCTGCAAACACCATCTGCAGTGATTTTGGAGCCCCCCAAAATAAAGTCTGACACTGTTTCCAATAGTGGAGTGCAGTTTACTACACCAGTGGGCCCAAAGCAGAGTCTCCTCTTAGCCAAGGACCCCAGCCAGTTTTTGTGAAAACCTCATATACCCTAAGTGTACTTGCTCAAACCCACCTCCCCAAATTCCTTGAAACTAGTCTGGAAAATCCCATGGATGGAGGAGCCTGATAGGCTGCAGTCCATGGGATCTCTAAGAGTTGGACATGACTGAGTGACTTCACTTTCACGCATTGGAGAAGGAAATGGCAACCCACTCCAGTGTTCTTGCCTGGAGAACCCCAGGGATGGGGGAGCCTGGTGGGCTGCCGTCTATGGGGTCGCACAGAGTCGGACACCACTGAAGCGACTTAGCAGCAGCATGGTCATATAACATCCAGATAAACAATGGAATTTACGACTTTGTTCTGTTACAGAAATAATTAGCCCATTCTTTTAGGCAACAGAGAGTCCAAGTAAAAGTCCTGAGGCTCTTTTATCCGGGGGGGTCTGGTTTTCCATTGGTATGGCATTTCTATAGACTCTGGGCACAAAGTTCAGAGTCCATAGGGAGGGTGATGATGCGTGTGGCAGCCTAATGTTCGCAGCCTGCCCTAAGATGGAGTCCAGCGCTGTCTGTTTCCTCCTTCATTCCCCTCTCTTGATGCTCTTAACTCATTATGAGCATCATTCACAGAGATATATTGCACCCTGGCTCTCTGACCGCCAGTTTGGGAAAATGACATCAACCTTTGGGTTACAAAGTTCATAATACATTGTAAAATTCAGGGTCCACAAAGCAGAACTATCAAGGCAACTATAACAGTGGTAAATATAGTTTTCCACCAATCGCCTTTCACCCAAGATAGGGCTGAAGTCCAGAAAGGAATGTTTTCATTTGACATTGCTTTTACCTGGTTTTTCATGTCATCTAAAGTAGTTGATACATTGCCAGATAAGGCAGGAATGTATACACAACATTCAACCTTAATTATAGCACAGGTCCCTCCTTGAGCAGCCAGGTGTGAGTATGTCCAAAGCTATTCTATTTTGAATTACCACTTTTCTCATTTGGATTTGCTCTTCATTTAAGGCTTGGATGCCTTTTGTTCTACCTAGGAGGGCCTGTTTTGTGAAATTAGTCAAGGCCTCTACTTTAATCATAATATCTGTGGTCCCTATAGAGGGTACGAATAAGGCAGCAATATACTCATACCATTGAAACACAGATCTTGTCCACCTAGCATGTAAATAAGGTAGATTTCCGGGGCTTGTAGGTTAGGCTTTTGTTACACTGGCATTTATATCAAATGTAACCCTATGACCCGAGTCTATTGACTATAGATGTAGCTTACACCAAGAGAGCAAGGAGAGGTTATGATTGACAAGAGAGAGGAAAGTCTCTTTTTGTCATCCCAGAAAAGAGCAAAGTGGTTTAAAATCTCCTTGGCAGAGCGGTGACACCCACCAAGGAAGTCCATCCATCACCGACAGAGGCATAGCCCCACATACCCAGCAGTAGGAAGTGTTGTGGAAGTCTGCGTAGGAATGTGCCCATGAGATGAAAACATTGTCCTGAGTTGAAACGGAAATTAAATTCAAACTCATGTTGATGAGGCCAAGCAGCAGGAGTTGACTGTGTGACTTCATCCTGAAGGGGCTCATCTGGGATCTTCTTTTCTTTCTTCTTCTTAAGGATGATCTTAGTCTCTCAAGGGTCAGTGGGGTCCCTCTGCGTAGTCCACTCAGTGTTTTCTGGGTCTGCGTGGTATGCTCTCTTCACCCTCGTATGATGGATCCAAGCGGCAATACTTGCAAATTTAACTGCAGTAGGGGTAGTTAGAATAACAGTATAAGGACCCTTCCACCAAGGGGCTAGTGAATCATGTTTCCAATCTTTGACCCATACTTGGTCACCAGGTATAAACTCATGAATCTGTTCCCCCAAGGGGAATGGCACTCTTTCTTGTACAAACTTAGTTACCTAATTACCTAACTGCTCCATCTGCCGTGAAATCCCATCCCCCCTTACCTGAGGCAAATTTGTTGACACCTGTTTTATTATGGGAGGGGGTTTCCCATATACAATTTCATATGGAGAGTAGCCATGGGACTGTGGGGTCATCCTGAGTCTGAGTAGAGCCATCCGAAGCAAGTCCACCCAGGAGCAGTCAGTCTCTATGATCCACTTGGAGAGTGTCTCTTTAAGTGTCCGGTTGGTCCATTCCACCATCCCAGAACTCTGGGGTGTCTATGCACTGTGTAGTTTCCATTTGATGTTTAAAGTTATACTTACTTGTACTAAATCAGCTATGAAAGCCGGTCCATTGTCCGATCCAATGCTGGTAGGAAATCCAAACCTGGGGACTATCTCCCTAAGCAAGCACCGGGCTACTTCTGATGCCCTTTCAGTCCAGGTAGGAAATGTTTCTACCCATCCCAAGAACGTACATACCATGACCAGCAGGTAAGGGTAGTGTTGGTAAGGTTTCATTTCAGTGAAGTCCACTTCCAGGTGTTCAAAGGGCAGCGTGCCTTTTAGTTGAATCCTTGGAGGTTTCTGTCTGTGCCAAGAGGCAGCATTG
This sequence comes from Oryx dammah, assembly GCF_014754425.2. Classification (NCBI taxonomy): domain Eukaryota; kingdom Metazoa; phylum Chordata; class Mammalia; order Artiodactyla; family Bovidae; genus Oryx; species Oryx dammah. The sequence continues at coordinate 52,718,113 of NW_024070213.1, read as the reverse complement.
ACCTGTAAGCAGGCAGTGCAGTTCTGAGATTCTGTTCTGCATAGCGAAGAGAGGCGGGGAACCAAAAAATATTTTCAAATTAGCTCTTCCAGTTTATCATGGCGTAAGTGGGTTGCTTGGTGTGTTTGGCTTGCCAGAGTGGGTGCCAGCTCCTCTGGTACCAATAATTTGTCACTTGGCAATTCCCACCCTCCCTTTTCAGTCTTAATAGCCCCTTCCTCTTTGGCTAGTTGGTTTTGGGCTTCAGTGTATTTTGGAGAGTCCAATGCTAGCTCAGGCAGTTCTGCCAATACGAGCGCTTTAATAGGGGCCTCACATGTTATCCCCATGCCCTCAGCTTCTTGTTTAGCAGTCTTTTCTGCCAGTCTGTTTCCCCGAAACTGGGGGGTATCCTCTTTTTGATGTCCTCGGCAGTGTATGACTACAGCCTTTTCTGGTTCCCAGACAGCATCTAATAGGGTCAGAATTTCTTCCTGATTTTCGATATCTTTTCCACCAGCTGTCAAGAGGCCTCTTTCCTGATACAGAGCCCGTGTACATGTAGTGTGGCAAAAGCAGACCTGGAGTCAGTGAAGATGTTTGCTCTCTTTTCTTGTGACAGCCGGGGTGTGCAAACCAAGGCCCATAACTCAGCTGGATGAGCAGCCCAGTGTTGTGGCAAGGAGCCAGCTTCAATGATAGTCTTTCCTGTGACTATATCGTAACCCGACAGCCACTGCCCTTGTTTTATCAGGCTGGTGCCATCAGTATATAGGACCCAATCAGGGTCTGGAATCAGTTGCTCTCGGAGGCTGGGTCTGCTAGTGTGGATTCTTCCAAGATTTCCCCACAGTCATGAGAAGGTCTGCCCTCTCCAACTGGAAGGAGTGTCAGTTCAGTTCAGTTCAGTCGCTGAGTCGTGTCTGACTCTTTGCAACCCCATGAATTGCAGCACGCCAGGCCTCCCTGTCCATCACCAACTCCCGGAGTTCACTCAAACTCATGTGCATTGAGTCGGTGATGCCATCCAGCCATCTCATCCTCTGTCGTCCTCTTCTCCTCCTGCCCCCAATCCCTCCCAGCATCAGAGTCTTTTCCAATGAGTCAACTCTTCGCATGAGGTGGCCAAAGTACTGGAGCTTCAGCTTTAGCATCAGTCCTTCCAAAGAACACCCAGGCCTGATCTCCTTTAGAATGGACTGGTTGGATCTCCTTGCAGTCCAAGGGACTCTCAAGAGTCTTCTCCAACACCACAGTTCAAAAGCATCAATTCTTCGGCGCTCAGCTGTCTTCACAGTCCAACTCTCACATCCATACATGACCACTGGAAAAACCATAGCCTTGACTAGACGGACCTTTGTTGGCAAAGTAATATCTCTGCTTTTGAATATGCTATCTAGGTTGGTCATAACTTTCCTTCCAAGGAGTAAGCGTCTTTTAATTTCATGGCTGCAATCACCATCTGCAGTGATTTTGGAGGCCAAAAAAATAAAGTCTGACACTGTTTCCACTATTTCCCCATCTATCTGCCATGAAGTAATGGGACCAGATGCCATGATCTTTGTTTTCTGAATGTTGAGCTTTAAGCCAACTTTTTCGCTCTCCTCTTTCACTTTCATCAACAGGCTTTTTAGTTACTCTTCACTTTCTGCCATAAGGGCGGTGTCATCTGCATACCTGAGGTTATTGATATTTCTCCCGGCAATCTTGATTCCATCTTGTGTTTCTTCCAGTCCAGCGTTTCTCATGATGTATAAGCAGGGTGACAATATACAGCCTTGATGTACTCCTTTTCCTATTTGGAACCAGTCTGTTGTTCCGTGTCCAGTTCTAACTGTTGCTTTCTGACCTGCATACTGGCTTCTCAAGAGGCAGGTCAGATGGTCTGGTATTCCCATCTCTTTCAGAATTTTCCACAGTTTATTGTGATCTACACAGTCAAAGGCTTTTGCATAGTCAATAAAGCAGAAATAGATGTTTTTCTGGAACTCTCTTGCTTTTTCCATGATCCAGTGGATGTTGGCAATTTGATCTCTGGTTCCTCTGCCCTTTCTAAAACCAGCTTGAACATCTGGAAGTTCATGGTTCACATATTGCTGAACCCTGGCTTGGAGAATTTTGAGCATTACTTTATTAGTGTGTGAGATGAGTGCAATTGTGCAGTAGTTTGAGCATTCTTTTGCATTGCCTTTCTTAGGGATTGGAATGAAAACTGACCTTTTCTAGTCCTGTGGCCACTGCTGAGTTTTCCAAAGTTGCTGGCATATTGAGTGCAGCACTTTCACAGCATCATCTTCCAGGATTTGAAATAGCTCAACTGGAAATCCATCACCTCCACTAGCTTTGTTCATAGTGATGCTTTCTAAGGCCCACTTAACTTCACATTCCAGGATGTCTGGCTCTAGGTGTGTGATCACACTATCGTGATTATCTTGGTTGTGAACTCCTTTTTGTACAGTTCTTCTGTGTATTCTTGCCACCTCTTCTTAATATCTTCTGCTTCTGTTAGGTCCATACCATTTCTGTCCTTTATCAAGCCCATCTTTGCATGAAATGTTCCCTTGGTATCTCTAATTTTCTTGAAGAGATCTCTAGTCTTTCCCATTCTGTTCTTTTCCTCTATTTCTTTGCATTGATTACTGAGGACGGCTTTCTTATCTCTTCTTGCTATTCTTTGGAACTCTGCATTCAGATGCTTATATCTTGCTTTTTCTCCTTTGCTTTTCACTTCTCTTCTTTTCACAGCTATTTGTAAGGCCTCCCCAGACAGCCATTTTGCTTTTTCGCATTTCTTTTCCATGGGGATGGTCTTGATCCCTGTCTCCTGTACAATGTCATGAACCTCATTCCATAGTTCATCAGGCACCCTATCTATCAGATCTAGTCCCTTAAATCTATTTCTCACTTCCACTGCATAATCATAAGGGATTTGATTTAGGTCGTACTTGAATGGTCTAGTGGTTTTCCCTACTTTTTTCAATTTAAGTCTGAATTTGGCAATAAGGAGTTCAGGATCTGAGCCACAGTCAACTCCCAGTCTTGTTTTTGCTGACTGTATAGAGCTTCTCCATCTTTGACTGCAAAGAATATAATCAATCTGATTTTGGTGTTGACCATCTGGTGATGTCCATGTGTAGAGTCTTCTCTTGTGTTTTTGGAAGAGGGTGTTTGCTATGACCAGTGCAATTTCTGGCAAAACTCTATTAGCCTCTGCCCTGCTTCATTCCGTATTCCAAGGCCACATTTGCCTGTTGCACTAAGCACAGGCGGCTGTGAGCCGGTGCACTAAGCGCGGCTGAGAGGAGCTACCCCACGTCTGAGATCAGGGGCAGCGGCCTAGAGTGCCAGGCTGTGATGACGCAGGATCGGCCGAAAGGAGCTACCCTGCATCCGAGGTCAGAGGCAGCCGGGAGAAGCCATCTCGTGCCCGAGGCCAGTGGTGGTGACCGTGAGGAGCCACCCCGACCTGAGGCCAGGGCCAGCGGCTGGGAGAAGCAACCCGAGGAGCAGTGGCTGTGCAGGCACAGGAGGGCCTAGACGAGCTATCCCACGTTGAAGGTCAGGAACAGCGGTGGTAAGGAGATACCACTGATCTAAGGTAATGAGCAGCGGCTGTGCTTTGCTGGAGCAGCCATGAAGAGATACCCATGCCCAAGGTAAGAGAAACCCAAGTAAGATGGTAGGTGTTGCAAGAGGGCATCAGAGGGCAGACACACTGAAACCATACTCACAGAAAACTAGTCAATCTAATCATGCTAGGACTACAGCCTTGTCTAACTCAATGAAACCAAGCCATGCCTGCAGGGCAACCCAAGACGGGTGGGTCATGGTGGAGAGGTCTGACAGAATGTGGTCCACTGGAGAAGGGAATGGCAATCCACTTCAGTATTCTTGCCTTGAGAACCCCATGAACAGTATGAAAAGCCAAAATGATAGGATACTGAGAGAGGAACTCCCCAGGTCATTAGGTGCCCAATATGCTACTGGAGATCAGTGGAGAAATAACTCCAGAAAGAATGAAGGGATGGAGCCAAAGCAAAAACAATACTCAGTTGTGGATGTGACTGGCGGTAGAAGCAAAGTCCGATGTTGTAAAGAGCAATATTGCATAGGAACCTGGAATGTCAGGTCCATGAATCAAGGCAAATTGGAAGTGGTCAAACAAGAGATGGCAAGGATGAATGTTGACATTCTAGGAATCAGTGAACTAAAATGGACTGGAATGGGTGAATTTAACTCACATGACCGTTATATCTACTACTGTGGGCAGGAATCCCTCAGAAGAAATGGAGTAGCCACCATGGTCAACAAAAGAGTCTGAAATGCAGTACTTGGATGCAATCTCAAAAACAATAGAATGATCTCTGTTCGTCTCCAAGGCAAACCATTCAATATCACAGTTATCCAAATCTATGCCCCAACCAGTAACGCTGAAGAAACTGAAATTGAACGGTTTTATGAAGACCTACAAGACCTTTTAGAACTAACACCCAAAAAAGATGTCCTTTTGATTATAGGGGACTGGAATGCAAAAGTAGGAAGTCAAGAAACACCTGGAGTAACAGGCAAATTTGGCCTTGGAATGCGGAATGAAGCAGGGCAAAGACTAATAGAGTTTTGCCAAGAAAATGCACTGGTCATAGCAAACACCCTCTTCCAACAACACAAGAGAAGACTCTACACATGGACATCACCAGATGGTCAACACCGAAATCTGTTTGATTATATTCTTTGGAGCCAAAGATGGAAAAGCTCTATATAGTCAACAAAAACAAGACCAGGAGCTGACTATGGCTCAGATCATCAACTCCTTGTTACCAAATTCAGACTCAAATTGAAGAAAGTAGGGAAAACTGCTAGACCATTCAGGTATGACATAAATCAAATCCCTATGATTATACAGTGGAAGTGAGAAATAGATTTAAGGGCCTAGATCTGATAGATAGAGTGCCTGATGAACTATGGAATGAGGTTCGTGACATTGTACAGGAGACAGGGATCAAGACCATCCCCATGGAAAAGAAATGCGAAAAAGCAAAATGGCTGTCTGCGGAGGCCTTACAAATAGCTGTGAAAAGAAGAGAGGGAAAAGGCAAAGGAGAAAAGGAAAGATATAAGCATCTGAATGCAGAGTTCCAAAGAATAGCAAGAAGAGATAAGAAAGCCTTCTTCAGCGATCAATGCAAAGAAATAGAGGAAAAGAACAGAATGGGAAAGACTAGAGATCTCTTCAAGAAAATTAGAGATACCAAGGGAACATTTCATGCAAAGATGGGCTCAATAAAGGACAGAAATGGTATGGACCTAACAGAAGCAGAAGATATTAAGAAGAGGTGGCAAGAATACACAGAAGAACTGTACAAAAAAGAGCTTCACGACCAAGATAATCATGATGATGTGATCACTAATCTAGAGCCAGACATCTTGGATTGTGATGTCAAGTGGGCCTTAGAAAGCATCACTATGAACAAAACTAATGGAGGTGATGGAATTCCAGTTGAGCTGTTTCAAATCCTGAAAGATGATGCTGTGAAAGTGCTGCACTCAATATGCCAGCAAATTTGGAAAACTCAGCAGTGGCCACAGGACTGGAAAAGGTCAGTTTTCATTCCAATCCCTAAGAAAGGTAATGCAAAAGAATGCTCAAACTACTGCACAATTGCACTCATCTCACATGCTAGTAAAGTAATGCTCAAAATTCTCGAAGCCAGCGTTCAGCAATACGTGAACCGTGAACTCCCTGATGTTCACGCTGGTTTTAGAAAAGGCAGAGGAACCAGAGATCAAATTGCCAACATCTGCTGGATCATGGAAAAAGCAAGAGAGTTCCAGAAAAACATCTATTTCTGCTTTATTGACTATGCCAAAGCCTTTGACTGTGTGGATCACAATAAACTGTGGAAAATTCTGAAAGAGATGGGAATACCAGACCACCTAACCTGCCTCTTGAGAAATCTATATGCAGGTTCGGAAGCAACAGTTAGAACTGGAGAGGGAACAACAGGCTGGTTCCAAATCGGAAAAGGAGTACATCAAGGCTGTATATTGTCACCCTGCTTATTTAACTTATATGCAGAGTACATCATGAGAAACACTGGACTGGAAGAAACACAAGCTAGAATCAAGATTGCCGGGAGAAATATCAATAACCTCAGATATGCAGATGACACCACCCTTATCGCAGAAAATGAAGAGGAGCTAAAAAGCCTCTTGATGAAAGTGAAAGAGGAGAGCGAAAAAGTTGGCTTAAAGCTCAACATTCAGAAAACAAAGATCATGGCATCTGGTCCCATCACTTCATGGGAAATAGATGGGGAAACAGTGGAAACAGTGTCAGACTTTATTTTTCTGGGCTCCAAAATCACTGCAGATGGTGACTGCAGCCATGAAATTAAAAGACGCTTACTCCTTGGAAGGAAAGTTATGACCAACCTAGATAGCATATTCAAAAGCAGAGACATTACTTTGCCGACTAAGGTCTGCCTAGTCAAGGCTATTGTTTTTCCTGTGGTCATGTATGGATGTGAGAGTTGGACTGTGAAGAAAGCTGAGCGCCGAAGAATTAATGCTTTTGAACTGTGGTGTTGGAGAAGACTCTTGAGAGTCCGCTGGACTGCAAGGAGATCCAACCAGTCCATTCTGAAGATCAACCCTGGGATTTCTTTGGAAGGAATGATGCTAAAGCTGAAGCTCCAGTATTTTGGCCACCTCATGCGAAGATTTACTCATTGGAAAAGACTCTGATGCTGGGAGGGATTGGGGGCAGGAGGAGAAGGGGATGACAGAGGATGAGATGGCTGGATGGCATCACGGACTCGATGGACGTGAATCTGAGTGAACTCCGGGAGATGGTGATGGACAGGGAGGCCTGGCGTGCTGTGATTCATGGGGTTGCATAGAGTCGGACACGACTGAGCGACTGAACTGAACTGAACTAGGTGTTTCTTGACTTCCTACTTTTGCATTCCAGTCCCTTATAATGAAAAGGACATTTTTTTTTTTTGGCGTGTTAGTTTTAAAAGGTCTTGTAGGTCTTCATAGAACTCTTCAACTTCAGCTTCTTCAGTGTTACTGTTTGGGGCATAGACTTGGATTACTGTGATATTGAATGGTTTGCCTTGGAAACGAACAGAGATCATTTTGTCATTTTTGAGATTGCATCCAAGTACTGCATTTCAGACTCTTTTGTTGACCATGATGGCTACTTCATTTCTTCTGAGGGATTCCTGCCCACAGGAGTAGATATAATGGTCATGTGAGTTAAATTCACCCATTCCAGTCCATTTTAGTTCGCTGCTTCCTAGAATGTTGACGTTCACTCCTGCCATGTCCTGTTTGACCACTTCCAATTTGCCTTGATTCATGGACCTGACATTCCAGGTTCCTATGCAATATTGCCCTTACAGCATCGGATCTTGCTTCTATCACCAGTCACATCCACAACTGAGTATTGTTTTTGCTTTGGCTCCATCCCTTCATTCTTTCTGGAGTTATTTCTCCACTGATCTCCAGTAGCATTTTGGGCACCTAATGATCTGGGGAGTTCCTCTTTCAGTATCCTATTATTTTGGCTTTTCATACTGTTCATGGGGTTCTCAAGGCAAGAATACTGAAGTGGCTTACCATTCCCATCTCCAGTGGACCACATTCTGTCAGACCTCTCCAGCATGACCCGCCCATCTTGGGTGGCCCCACGGGCATGGCTTAGTTTCATTGAGTTAGACCAGGCTGTGGTCCTAGTGTGATTAGATTGACTAGTTTTCTGTGATTATGGTTTATGTGTCTGTGCTCTCAGGCCTCTCGCAACACCTACCGTCTTACCTGGGTTTCTCTTACCTTGGACGTGGGATATCTCTTCACGGCTGCTCCAGCAAAGCACAGCCACTGCTCCTTACCTTGGTCGATGGGTATCTCCTCAAAGCCGTCCCTCCTGACCTTGAACGTGTAGTAGCTCCTCTCGGCCCTCCTGTGCCCGCACAGCCACCACTCCTTGGATGTGGGGAAGGAGTGTAGCTGGGTTTAAAGTCTGGCAAGGCTCAATACTGGAGGTTAGGGTTTTCATGTAACAGCCCTTGAGACTGAATAATCTAGGAGTTTGATAGCCATTTGTGGGGATCTCCTCATAAGAATGTGTTGACCTCATGTGAGACTCTTACGACCAGATCTTGGCCTAAAGTCAATTTAGTAGCTTCTCGTATTAGTAGGGCAACTGCAGCAATTGCTTGCAGGCATCCGGGCCAGCTGGTGGCAAAATTGCCAAGCCGCCTTGAGAGATAGGCTACAGATCTGTCCCGCGTACCCACAGTCTGAATTAACACTCCCATTGCTGTTTTGTCCTTTTCAATTACATATAGAGTACATGGCTTGGCAAGGTCTGGCAGCCCTAAAATGGGGGCTGATATAATTGCCAACCTTAGTTCATCAAAGGCTTTTTGTTGTTTTTCAGTCCAATTTAGTGGATTTTCCTCAGGCCCTGTCAGGCGTTCATATAAAGGCTGGGACATTTGGGAATATCCTGGAATCAAAATTCTGCCAAACGCAGTAGCTCCCCAAAACGCCTGGACCTGCTGTCGAGTCTTAGGTGTTGGGATTCTCAGGATCACCTCTTTTCTGGACTGGTCTAATAACCTTGTGCCCTTCTTCAAAACAAACCCCAGATACCTTACCTCCTCCTTGCAGATCTGTGCCTTCTTCTTTGACACCGGGTAACCTGCTTCCATCAGCAGTTGGAGCAGTGCTTTCATCCCTTCCAGCATTTTTCCTTGGTCTCAGCAGCCAGCAGCAGGTCATCTATGTATTGTAGGAGCCAACATCCATACTTTTCTGAATGGAATGAGTCCATGTCAGAAGCCAAGGCTTCCCCAAAGATGGCTGGGGAATTCTTAAACCCTTGTGGGAGACAATTCCAGGTGAGTTGTTGTTTGGTGCCCTCAACTGGATCTTCCCATTCAAAGGCAAAGATGGTTTGTGCCACTGGGGTGAGGTGTATACAGAAGAAGGCATCTTTGAGATCTAGGCAAGTATAAACTTTAGTTCTTGGTGGGAGGAGACTAAGTAAGGTGTAGGGACTTGGAACAGTGGGGTGTAAAGTCACAGTAGCCTGGTTGATTAGCCTGAGATCTTGAACAGGTCTATAGTCCTGTCCTTCTTCCTTGACCGGCAGGATCAGCATATTCCAAGCTGACTGGCACTCTACTAGAATGCCCGATTGTTTCAATCTATTGATGTGGGGTAGTATGCCAACCCAGGCCTCTATCGGTAGCGGTTATTGGCATTTTCTTATCAGAATGATGCCTGGCTTGAGTTCTATTATCACTGGGGCTTGATGTTTAGCCAGCCCAGGGTGGGGGCGGGGGGGGGGGCGGTGTCTTTCGCCCAGACCTTAGGGAATAATTGAGTTAGCTCCCTTTCAAGTTCTTCCAGCCCACCTGGTTTTTCCTTTGGAGGCTCAAGCAACCTCCACTCATCTTGCGGAGGGAGGGGGGGTTGGGGTGGGGTGGAGAGAGGGGATGTCAGGTATTGAGAGAGAGCAAATAAATCGTAGTGCCCTCCCAGAAGGTGGGCCTCTCCTCAGTACTAAAGAGTGATGTCAATAATTGCATGACATCATCCCATGTTGGTCGATGGGTGCGAAAGATGGTTTCCATCAATCTAGTCATACCTCGTGGCTCTTTTGAGGAAGGGGAGTATGCTTTTGCCAATTTAGTATGTCAGTTGATGAGAAAGGCTGGTAGTAATAAGCTATAGGAGCTTGATGGTAATCATCGTCCTCCTCTTGGACCGGAGGTTGTTGGACTTCTCTAAGAGGCATCTATAGTGGTCCCTTTCCCTCCAGCTCTCTGGCAGGGTGCAGTCTCTGCTTGATTCCAATGTCTCCCTCCTCTTGTACGGTAGTACTTACTGGGAGTGGAGGCTAGAGCTTGGGGCATATGATGTCTGCAGTGGTTGAATCCGGTGGGTTGTAGCCTGTTGCCTCTTCAGCTAAGGTCAGAGCTCGCCAGAATGGCAGCTCTACAACCTGTGGGGCTGTTGGGAGGACTGGTGAAAGTGGAGGCTCTGGGAGGCTTACTGGCCTCTGGTCAGTTCCCTGTGGGGAAGCTCAGCACCACAGGAGCGTTGGTTGGTGGGATCATCATTCAGTATGGTGGTGGGGGAAGTTCTTCCCCCTTTGGATCCTGTAAGACTTCCTTCTTGTTGATGGTTTAGATGTCTTTCTTGTCCTGGCAGTCTTAATTGGATGAGGATAAAAACACAGATGAATTAGATACCCCACATCCCAGGCTTCTCCCAGAAAGGCCAATTCGTACTCACTGATATATATATATATATTTTTCTTTCTACCCTAATTAGTTTGAGGGATTGGGGGTTTCGAAGCAGATAGGGCACCTCCTGGAGGAGGGTGGAATACAAGCACACAAGGACCAAGTTTCTAATCCTAAAAATCCCCTGGCGATTGCTTGTTAATAATTTTCCCAAAATGGCGTGGACACACCTCCTAAATGACCTTCAAAAATTTCCTTCCTAAACCCTAATATGTTCGTCAACCTGTGTGCCAAGCAATCGCTGCTGCCTGCCCATTCCAGGGTCCTGTGGGGCCGTGCCCCTTCTAGTCCTTCCCAGGGTGTTGATCAGGCCCCCTCTGCCACCCTGCCAGGTGGGTTCCTCCTCACCTGAGTGCTCAGTTCCCCTGTTGCTGTCCACTACCTGCTAACGTGAAAGGTCTGGGCATTGAGAAGCAGAATTCTTCCAGAAGGGCGAGGCACCTTCCCCCATCTGGAAGATTCAAGCCACAAGGCCTCGGAGTAGTCCCAAGTGGGACTTGTCTCCTCAAAGTGAGGAGTTTCCCAGCCAATGTACCAAATGTTGTAGCCATGCATTCCGGGAAACAAACTCACTCAGGACAATGCAGATAGTGGAGTGCAGTTTATTACACCGGTGGGCCCAAGGCAGAGTCTCCTCTTAGCCAAGGACCCCGACCAGTTTTTGTGAAAACCTTATATACCCTAAATGTACTTGTTCAAACCCACCTCCCCAAATTCCTTGAAACTAGTCTGGACACGGTAAAAGAGAGATACAATCAAAGTTAACCCATGATTCATGTGTCATAAGCCTAGATAAACAGTGGATATTTATCAATAGGCCTATGGTCATATCCAGATAAACATAATGGAATTTACCACTTTGTTCTGTTACAGAGATAATTAGCATATTCTTTTAGGCAACAGAGAGTCCAAGTCCAAGTCCTGAGGCTCTTCTATCCGGGGGGTCTGGTTTTCCATTGGTATGCCATTTCTATAGACACCGGGCACAAAGTTCAAAGTCCATTAGGAGGGTGACCATGTGTGCAGCCTAATGTTCGCAGCCTGGCCTAAGATGGAGTCCAGCTCTGTCTGTTTCCTCCTTCAAGGACACAAAAACTGGTTAGAACCACTATAGCCCAAGATGGTGGCAGATTCTAATTCCAGCAGACTTTGAGCCTCCTTATATGCCTGTGCATGCTAAGTCACTTCAGTCACTGTCCAACTCTTTGCAACCCAATGGACTGTAGCCCAACAGGCTCTTCTGTCCATGAGATTCTCCAGGCAACAATACTGGAGTGGGCTGCCATGCTCTCTCCAACCTTCCTGACCCAGGGATCGAACCCGCGTATCTTTTCCATCTCCTGAATTGGCAGGCAGATTCTAATGGCAACCCACTCCAGTACTCTTGCCTGGAAAATCCCATGGATGGAGAAGCCTGGTAGGCTACAGTCCATGGGGTTGCAAAGAGTCGGACATGACTGAGCAACTTCACTTTCTCTCTCTTTCTTTCTTTACCACCAGCGCCACCTCAGTTCAGTTCAGTTCAGTCACTCAGTCGTGTCCGACTCTTTGCGACCCCATGAATTGCAGCACGCCAGGCCTCCCTGTCCATCACCATCTCCCGGAGTTCACTCAAACTCATGCCCGTCGAGTCAGTGATGCCATCCAGCCATCTCATCCTCTGTCATCCCCTCTTCCTCCTTTCCCCAATCCCTCCTAGCATCTTTTCCAATGAGTCAGCTCTTCACATGAGGTGGCCAAAGTACTGGAGTTTCAGCTTTAGCATCATTCCTTCCAAAGAACACCCAGGACTGATCTCCTTTAGAATGGACTGGTTGGATCTCCTTGCAGTCCAAGGGACTCTCAAGAGTCTTCTCACCTAGGAACCCCATTATATGCTCACTGTAATGCATTGCTGCTGCTGCGAAGTCCCTTCAGTTGTGTCCGATTCTGTGCGACCCCATAGACAGCAGCCCACCAGGCTCCCCCGTCCCTGGGATTCTCCAGGCAAGAACACTGGAGTGGGTAATGCATTAGTATATACTAAATGCCATGCCCACAGATCCCAACACAGTCCAAACATCAGTTTAGTTTAGTTCAGTTGCTCAGTTGTGTCCAACTCTAAACCATAAAAGGCCAAAAAATGAGCAGTGAATTTCTAATTTCCTGGAAATCCCCACCTATTCCCCCAAATAGTTGGAATAATTCTCCCATTCGCTAGCCTATTAAATTACTCAGCCCATAAAACCTAACCACCCGTACTTGAGGGCCTGTCAGCTTCTGAAATGACCCACATTGTCTATGGAATGTGTATCTCTCTCAATAAATCTACTTCTTACTTATCAGTCTGCCCTTTGAGACATGAAGAACCTAAGCTTCAATAACTCCTGAGACTATATGTGAGATTTTAATTAAAAGATGATGGGTTCATGGGAATTCCCTGGCAGTCCAGTGATGAGGACTCCAAGTCTTGGGTTCAAGTCCCAGTCTGAGGTTTGACTGAGATCCAGTCCCATCTGAGAAGAGGTGTGTGGTTTCAGTAGGCCCAATCTAAGCACAGGCTCAGAAATTACATGACTGAAACCGAGAAACTCAAAAAATTTCTGGAAATGAAATACACTTTTGCTCCTATTCATTTTCTCCTCCTCCACCAAGACCTTGTTTCATCACTTACTTCCTCTGCTAATTAGTCTTCAAATTCTCCCTAAGACTGAATTCTGTCCTAACCCATCAGTGTGAACATCTTCCTGTTCCGTATTCATGTCCTCCTCTCTCTCTGTCATCTGGGAATCTGAAATATAAACCTACTACTTTCAGTTCAAACTTCCGTTTGTACCACACTTCTGAAATTTCTCTCACAGAGATGAATGTTCATTGACAGTTTATCTGCCCAGATCAATCTTTTTTCTTCTTGTGCCTGGTGTCACAGGGTCATTTACTCCCTTGATGACCTCACCTATTTCAATAGTGAGCTCCTGCCCGCCACCCTCAGTGCACTGATGTCACCTAAGTCAGTTTCCAACTCCCTACCCAGCAGGCCTAGGTTTCCTAGAAGCATCTTAAAAAAATTTTTTTTTAATTTAATTTTGGCTGTGCAGCATCTTCATCACTGCACGTAGGCTTTCTCTAGCTACAGCTGCTCTTCATTGCAACGCATGGGCTTCTGACTGCGGTGGCTTCTCTTGATGTGGGGCACAGGCTCTAGGGCAGGAGGGCTTAGTTGCCCCAAGGCATGTGGGATCTTAGTTCCTGAACCAGGGATGGAACCCATGTTCCCTGCATTGGCAGGTGGATTCTTAACCACGGAACCACCAGGGAAATCCTCCTAGGGCATCTTAAACTAATCATTAAACTGTTGTATCTAAAACCAAACTCAAAATTATACTGCTATTTCCTGGCTCAATTCATGATTCATAGGCACTGAGCCTCTTAAGCAGGAAATGAACTCCTTTTCATCTTCAGTTCTTTTCTTTTATTTCATTCATTCAATTGGCCACCAAATCTTTTTCTCCATCTAAAATCCACTACCTTAGGTTGTTGTTCAGTCACTAGGTTGTGTCCAATTCTGTCACCCCATGGACTGTAGCATACCAGGCCCCTCTGTCCTGCACTGTCTCCTGGAGTTGGCTCAAATTCATGTCCTTTGTCAATGATGCTATCTAACCATCTTATCTTCTACTGCCCTCTTCTCCTTTTGCCTTCAATCTTTCCCAGCATCAGGGTATTTTCCAATGAATCAGCTCTTCACATCAGCTGGCCAGAGTATTGGAGTTTCAGCTTCAGCAAGAGTCCTTCCAATGAATTTTAAGGGTTGATTTCTTTTAGGATTGACTGGTTTGATCTCCTTGTAGTCCAAAAGACTCTCAAGAGTCTACTTCAGCACCACAATTCAAAAGCATCAATTCTTCAGTGCTCAGCCTTCTTTATGGTCCAACTCTCACATCCATACATGACTACTAGAAAACTATAGCTTTGACTATATGGACCTTTGTTGGCAAAGTAATGTCTCTGTTTTTCAATATGCTGTCTAGGTTTGTCATAGTTTTCCTTTCAATGAGCAAGCTTCTTTTAATTTCATGGCTGCAGTTACCATCTGCAGTGATTCTGGAGCCCAAGAAAATAGTCTGTCACTGTTTGCACGGATTCCCCATCTGTTTGCCATGAAGTGATGGGACTGGATACCATGATCTTCCTTTTTTGAATGTTGAGTTTTAAGCCAACTTTTTTACACTCTTCTTTCACTTTCCTCAAGAGGCTTTTAAATTCTTCACTTTCTGCCATAAGGGTGGTCTCATCTGCATATCTGAGGTTATTGATATTTCTCCCGGCAGTCTTGATTCCAGAATGTGCTTCATCCAGCCTGGCATTTCGCATGATGTACTCTGTATATAAGTTAAATAAGCAGGGTGACAATATACAGCCTTGACGTATTCCTTTCCCAATTTGGAACCAGTCTGTTGTTCCATGTCCAGTTCTAACTGTTGCTTCCTGAGGCAGGTCAGATGGTCTGGTAGTCCCATTTCCTGAAGAATTTTCCACAGTTTGTTGTGATCCACACAGTCAAAGGCTTTGGCATAATCAATAAGGCAGAGTAGAAGTTTTTCTGGTATTCTCTTTCTATTTTGATGATCCAACAGACGTTGGCAATTTGATCTCTGGTTCCTCTGCCTTTTCTAAAACCAGCTTGAACATCTGGAAATTCATGGCTCACGTACCGTTGAAGCCTGGCTTGGAGAATTTTGAGCATTACTTTACTAATGTGTGAGCTGAGTGCAATTGTGCATAGTTTGAGCATTCTTTTTCATTGCCTTCCTTAGGGATTGAAATGAAAACTGACCTTTTCCAGTCCTGTGGCCACTGCTGAGTTTTCCAAATTTGCTGGCATTATAGTGCAGCATTCTCCATAGAGGTTAAATAAGCAGGATTTATTATACAGTGAAGGTTGCTCAGTCCTGTCTATTTGTGGCCCCATGCACTGTACAGTCCATGGAATTCTCCAGGCCAGAATACTGGAGTGGTAGCCTTTCCCTTCTCCAGAGGATCTTCCCAACCCAGGGATCAAACCCAGGTCTCCCACATTGCAGGCAGATTCTTTACCAGCTGAGCCACAAAGGAAGCCCAAGAACACTGGAGTGGGTAGCCTATCCCTTCTCCAGTGGATCTTCCTGACCCAGGAATTGAACCGGCGTCTCCTGCATTGCAGGCAGATTCTTTACTAACTGAGCTATCAGATAAGCCTTGACATACCCTTTCCCAATTTGGAACTAGTCCATCATTCCATGTCTGTTTCTAACAATTGCTTCTTGACCTGTATACGGGTTCTCAGAAGATAGGTAAGGTGGTCTGGTACTTCCATCTCTAAGAATTTTCCACAAGTTTGTTGTGATCCACACAGTCAAAGGCTTTAGCGTAGTCAGTGAAGCAGAAGTAAATGTTTTTATGGAGCTTTCTTACTTTATCCCTGATCCAATGAATGTTGGCAATTTGATCTCTAGTTCCTCTGTCACTTTGAAACCTAGCTTGTATATCTGGAAGTTCTCAGTTCACATGCTGCTGAAGCCTAGCTTGAAGGATTTTGAGCATAACCTTGCTAATATGTGGGCTTCCCTGGTGGCTCAGAGGTTAAAGCATCTAACTGGAATGCGGGAGACCCGGGTTTGATCCCTGGGTCGGGAAGATCCCCTGGAGAAGGAAATGGCAACCCACTCCAGTACTCTTGCCTGGAGAATCCCATGGAGGGAGGAGCCTGGTAGGCTACAGTCCATGGGGTCGCAAAGAGTCGGGCATGACTGAGCAACTTCACTTTAACTTTCACGTTCGCTTTGCTAGTATGTGAAATGAGTGCAATTGTGTAGTAGTTCAAACATTTTTTGGCATTACCTTTCTTAGGGATTGTAATGAAAACTGACCTTCCAGTCCTGTGGCCACTACTGAGTTTTCCAAATTTGCTGACATATTGAGTGCTGCACTTTAACAGCACCATCTTTTAGGATTTTAAATAGCTTGGGTAGAATTTTGTCACCTCTTCTAGCTTTGTTTGAAATAATGCTTACTAAGGCCCACTTGACATCACACTCCAGGATTTCTGGCTCTAGATGAGAGACCACACCAGCATGGTTATCTGGGTCATTAAGATCTTTCTAGTATAGTTCTTCTGGCTAGCATTTCTTAAAAGAATCAACCTGTCCTTAATCTCCACTACTATCTGGAGTCCATTCACCCAAGGCCTGCAGGAGTTTCACCACAAAGAATAAACCATGCTACTTATGAACTTTCTCCTTTTTCTTAAAATTTTTTTCCATGTCATATTCAATCACTTTACCATGTTGATGCAAATCCCTTCACAGTGTCATCCCAGGATCTCCCAGCCTTATCTTCATGTGTTCCAGTCACATAGGACCACTTTTCTTCCCCCTAAGCAAAACAAGTTTATTTGAACACCAAATCATTAATTTCAGGCACTGAGAGTTCACTATACGTATCGTTAATCTCAAAGCATGTCTGACAACTTGCACATCTTCAGTCAATGGTTGTTGAATGAATTAACCACAAATCTTGAGTGACTGGTTCTTTAATAAGACATTGAGTGAGTGAGCGAAAGTCGCTCAGACGTGTCCGACTATTTGCTACCCCATGGACTATATGGTCCATGGAATTCTCCAGGCCAGAATACTGGAGTGGGTAGCTTTTCCCTTCTCCATGGGATCTTCCCAGCCCAGGGATCAAACTCAGGTCTCCCATATTGCAGGTGGACTCTTTACCAGCTTAGTAGGTAAAATAATTGTTAAAGGACTGTCTTCTTCAAAAAATTACTTTTGGGGAATTTCCTGGCAGTCCAGTTGTTTGGACTTGGTACTTTTCACTGCTGTGGGCCAAGGTTCAATCCCAGGTCAGGGAACTAAGATCCCAAAAGCCACATGGTATAGCCAACAAAAGAGAAATTATATATTTTTTCCAGATGAGTGGGAGGCACACAACTGTCTGCTGTCCTAGTATTCTTCTATTATCCTAGCCATTTTCAAATCTTGTCCAATTCATATGAGACTATCCAAAAGCAGAACAGCTTTGACAAAATCTTTTCCCCCCTTTCCTATAATATTTTTACTATGTACAAGAGTAAATTCATGAGTTCATAGTAAACATGAGCATATACCTTAGTTTTTCATAGATTATGACAACTAAAGCATAAACTACACCTCCTAAGAAAAATCTATATAGGACCATTGAAGTATATATTTAAGACTAGCTAACATGAGAAAGTCAGATCATATGAGTTCCTATATTTGTAAGTTAATTTAGAAACTATTCATAAGGGGAAGGAGAAAAAAAAAAAGCAGACTCTTAAAATTTTTAAGAAATTCTCACTCTCTGTTGTAACGGAAATCCCCAAATTTCTCAAATGCTTTCTTTCTTCTGTGTCTCTGGGAGCCTAAAAATACCTGTTAGGAAGTATGATGAAACTAAAGAAGTTTCTGGTTCCACTGCCCAAACCTGTTGTAACTTGTAATGAGCAGATATCACTCCCACAAAGGGCTCTGGCTTCTCTCTCTTTGAGTAACCAGAATTTCTAAACCTTTACTGAGACTTTCCCATCTCTGCATTTAGTGATATGGGGATAGTAGTACCTCTTCAGTTCAGTTCAGTCACTCAGTCGTGTCCAACTCATTGCGACCCATGGACTGCAGCACACCAGGCTTCCCTGTCCATCACCAACTCCCAGAGTTTACTCAGACTCATGTCCATCGAGTCGGTGATGCCATCCAACCATCTCATCCTCTGTCATCCCCCTCTCCTCCTGCCTTTTATCTTTCTCAGCATAACGGTCTTTTCCAAGGAGTCAGTTCTTCGCATCAGGTGGCCAGAGTATTGGAGTTTTAGCTTTAGCATCAGTCCTTCCAATGAACACCCAGGACTGATTTCCTTTAGGATGGACTGGTTGGATCTCCTTGCAGTCCAAGGGACTCTCAAGAGTCTTCTCCAACACCACAGTTCAAAAGCATCAATTCTTCGGCACTCAGCTTTCTTTACAGTCCAACTCTCACATTCATACATGACCATTGGAAAAACCATAGCTTTGACTAGACAGACCTTTGTTGGCAAAGTAATGTCTCTGCTTTTCAACATGCTGTCTAGGTTGGTCATAACTTTTCTTCCAAGGAGTAAGCGTCTTTTAGTTTCATGGCTGCAGTCACCATCTGCAGTGATTTTGGAATGAAGGATCTTCATTCCCCAATCAGGAGTTGAACCCATGCCCCTACAGTGGAAGTGCAGAGTCTTAACCACTGGACTGCCAGGGAACTCCCCTTTCTTAAGATTTGGTCACCAAGGCATCATCCAAGGATCACCATCTCAGATAAACATACTACCAGCCACACACTAGATAAAGAGCCATGTTTCTTTGTTTTAGAGATCTTGATTGACTTCAATAACTGACCATGTGGACTATTTGTTTGTTTGTTTGTTTTTCTCTTCCCTTGATTTAAATTCCTGCTCCGTGCTATCTTTGCAACTTTTCCATAATCAAAAATTATTCCAAAATATTTATTAAAATTTCAGGAATCTGTCCCACCCCAATAAAAGCAGAACCCAGGCTCATTTGTGCCCTCTCTCTCTCTGTCACAGGTGTGCTTCTGACTTCACAGGACTTCACAGGTGTTCTGACTTCTCTCTCTGACTTCACAGGTGTGCTCTATGATTTCCAGGTCTTATAAGTAATAACCCCTTATCTTTTCAAAGTTTCCTGATGGCTATTGCTAAAGGGCATCTTGTACTCAAAATAACCACACAGGCTGGTCCAGCCACATTGGTTACTGATACAGGCTGAGACCAGCCCCAAACCTAGTGCTGGAGACACAAATATAGGGAGGTTTCATTTCTGCCCACAGAATTTTGAGTCTAGTGGGTAGACTGAGATGTTACATTGTGAAGTATATAATAGAAGTAGCCCAGATGCTTCCAGATGCAGAAGAGCAGCACAGAGGGGGAAGACTTCCTGAAGAAGATCATGGTGAGGTGAATGGATTCAGCAAGTATTTATTAAGCACCTATGTCAAAGCACTGCTCCAAACCTGGGAGCAGAGCAGTGAACAAAGCAGAAAGAATACCCCTTCTAGCTATTCTAGGAGAATATATCGAAGAATGTTTTCCAGAAGAACAATTTAAATAAAACAAACAATATATCTTCAAAGGTTAATTATGTATTGATAAAAGTGAGTAAGCTTAGGCACCAGAAAAATCTGGCTCACTGTGTAACATTTCCTGCCTTTGTGTACAGAGGTGACTTCTCTCCAAACCTGGGAACAGGGCTCAGAATCTAATCACAGTTCAGGGATCCCTGCCATAATAAACACAGACACACACACACGCACACACACACACAGTATGGATCACTCAAATGGTGATAACCCCAGTGGTAACATCCCCATTATGAAAATGTCCCTTTTCTAGAGCAGGAATATAAGAAAGAGATTCTACTTAGCCCCTACCTCTAAGAGCATATTTTAAGTTCTTCTGTATCATAAAAGGGACATTGGAAGTTATATACGGTGCTTCTTAAAGAGACGGTAGACATTAGTATGAATATGAGTTGAACCATAAAGAAGGCTGAGCACTGAAGAATTGATGCTTTTGAATTGTGATGCTGGAGAAGACTTTTGAGAGTCCCTTGAATAGCAAGAAGATCAAATCAGCCAATCCTAAAGGAAATCAACCCTGAATATTCACTGGAAGAACTGTTGCTAAAGCTGAAGCTCTAATAATTTGGCCACGTGATGTGAAGAACTGACTCACTGGCAAAGATCTTGATACTGGGAAAGATTAAGGGCAGGACGATAAGGGGGTGGCAGAGGATGAGATGGTTGGTTGACATCACCCACTTGATGGACATGAGTTTGAGCAAACTCTGCGAGACAGTGAAGGACAGGAAAGCCTGGTGTGCTGCAGTCCAGGGGGTCATAATGAGTTGGACACCGCTTAGAGACTGAACAACCACCACCTTTTGTTCAGATAAATTTCCTTGACTGTTTCAGAGACTCTTGGAAGGAGAAGGGTGGTGACATTCTCCTGGGTGGGATGATCCCTGAGGCTCTCCCATTCATTGAAAAATACACTATTTTGATTTGGTTTTGAATGTATTGAATTATAATCATCTTTTACTCACTTTAGCTCTCCTATGTTTGTTGTCCATAGCAATGTTTGTTAACCTCTGCCTGACTTTCTCTGGGAATCTAGAGATACCATGTGAATAGTTTAGATGAGTTAAAGAAGGTGGGAGAGTCAACTCATATGTATATATTGAAAAGTGGGCTTCCCAGGTGGCACAAGTGGTAACGATCCTGCCTGTCAATGCAAGAGATGTGGGTTCGATACCTGGGTTGGGAACATCTGCTGGAGAAGGAAATGGCAACGCACTCTAGCATTCTTGCCAGGAGAATCCCATGGACAGAGGAGCCTGGTGGGCTACAGTCCATGGAGTCACAGAATCAAACACGACTGAGCATGCACACACACATACATTGAGAGATGTGAGCTGCTATAGCAGATAAACCCAGAAATCTCAAAGGCTTTCGTTTCTCATTTATGTAGACCCAAACCAGTGTTTCTGAATGGTTGGGCACTGGGGTTTGGATGGAGTTCTTTGCCTCACAGAGCTGTTCAGGGATCCAGGTTGGCAGTCTCTATTCATACAAGTGACTTCCCAGGTCACCATGGGCACTGGTATCCAGCCAGCCAACAGGCAAAGAAAGTGAAAGAGGCATATCCACTCTTTCATCAGGAAGTGACTCACCACCTCCAGCCGCAAGAACTAGGAAGTAAAGTTCCTGCCTAAGGAACTTCTTCCCAACAAACACCAGACAACAGAAAAGAAGCAGGAATCTTTCATCCTGTTTTTTTTTTTAACTTTTAATTTTATATTGGAGTATCACTGATTAACAATGTTGTGATAGTTTCAGGAGACTCAGCCATACATATGTATGTATCCATTCTTCCCCAAACTCTCCTCCCATCCAGACTGCCACGTGACATTGCACAGAATCCCCTGAGCTATACAGTAGGACCTTGTTGGTTATCCATTTTAAATGTAGCAATGTGTACATGTCCATCCCAAACTCCCTAACTATCCCTTTCCACCACCCTTCCCCCCCGGCAACAATAAATTCATTCTCTAAATCTGTGAGTTTGTTTCTGTTTTGTCAATAAATTCATTTGTATCAATTCTTTTTAGAGGAATCCTTCATTCTAGGTGAACATCTAGGCATACTGTATGTTCTCTACTACAATACAACTGAGAAAAGTAACATGATTGTCAAAAGGTGACTAATGAAATATGATATTTTAAATACAAAGTCTTATTGAATTTTGGTAAATACTTTATTGCAACTTCGAAAAAAATTTATTTTCAGTTGTTCTGGGTCTTTGCTCTGGCACACACCTTGTTGCGTGCAGGCCTTCTCTCGTTGCAGCGAGGGCGGACTACTCTAATTGCCAGGGCTTCTCACTGTTGTGGCTTTTGTTGCAGAGCACAGGCTCAAGGTGTATGGACTCAGCAGTTGCGGATCACAGGCTCTAGAGTGTGGCTTCAGTAGTTGTGGCACATGGACTTAGTTGCTCTGAGGCATGTGAAATCTTCCAAGACCAGGGATAGAACCCATGTTCCTTGCCTTGGCAGATGGATTCTTATCCACTGTACCACCAGGGAAGTCTGCAACTTCAAAAAATATTTTGGACTAATTGCAGATCTATAGAGAAGTTGCAAAGATAGCACAGAGAATTCCCACATAGCCTTGACCCAGTTTTTCCTAATATTAACATGCACCATGGTACATTTATCAAAACTAAGAAATTAACATTGGCACATTACCATTAACTAAGCTATAGGCTTGATTCTGATTTCACTAGTTTTTTCACTAAGGTCCTTTTTCTCTTCCAGGATCCAATGTGGCATACCGTATTACGTTTAGATGCCATGTTTCCTTTGTTCCTCTAGTCTGTGACAGTTTCTCAGTCTTTCCTTGTTTTTCATGACTTTGACACTTTTCAAAGTAGCAATCAGGTATTTTATAGAGTGGCCTTCAATTAGGGTTTGTCTTGTTTTCTCATGATTCGATGAAGCTGGGAGGAGGTAATAGGCTTTGGGGAAAATACCACAGAGGTGAAATACTTTCTCATCACATCAGGATATCTTATTATATCAATATATAGAATATTTTATTATTATATAAATCTGTGGGGCTTCCCCGATGGCTCAGCAGATAAAGAATCCACCTGCAATGCAAGAGAAGCAGGAGACCTGGGTTCAGATCCCTGGGTCAGGAAGATCCATTGGAGGAGGAAATGGTAACACACTCCAGTATTCTTGCCAAAACAAATCCCATGGACAAAGGAGCCTGGCAGCAGTCCAAAGGGTTGCAAAGAATCACACGAAACTAAGTGACTGAGCATGAACACACACACATATTAATCTGTAGAATATAGAACATCAGTTTACTACTGGTGATGTTAACTTTGATCATCTAATCAAGGTGATGTTAAGATTTCTCTCTGTAAAGATACCTTATTAATCTTTCCATACCTTCATCTTCAGAAGTCAGTAATTTCAGTCCATATTCATGGAGAGGGGACACTGCAGCTTTTAGAAGAGAGAAATAATTGAGGCTTTTCAGTTCAGTTCAGTCACTCAGTCATGTCCAACTCTTTGCAACCCCATGGACTGCAGCACGCCAGGCCTTCCTCTCCATCACCAACTCCCAGAGTTCACTCAAACTCATGTCCATCGAGTTGGTGATGCCATCCAACCATCTCATCCTCTGTCATCCCCTTCTCCTCCTGCCTTTAATCTTTCCCAGCATCAGGGTCTTTTCAAATGAGTCAGTTCTTCACATCAGGTGGCCAAAGTATTGGAGTTTCAGCTTTAGCATCAGTCCTTCCAATGGACACCCAGGACTGATCTCCTTTAGGATGGACTGATTGGATCTCCTTGCTGTCCAAGGGACTCTCAAGTCTTCTCCAACACCACAGTTCAAAAGCATCAATTCTTCGGCGCTCAGCTTTCTTCACAGTCCAACTCTCACATTCATAATGACTACTGGAAAAACCATAGCCTTGGCTAGATGGATCTTTGTTGGAAAAGTAATGTCTCTACTGGCTTCCCTGGTGGCTCAGAGGTTAAAGCGTCTGCCTTCAATGTGGGAGACCTGGGTTTGATCCCTGGGTCGGGAAGATCCCCTGGAGAAGGAAATGGTAACCCACTCCAGTATTCTTGCCTGGAGAATCCCATGGACGGAGGAACCTGGTAGGCTACAGTCCATTGTGTCGCAAAGAGTCGGACACGACTGAGCGACTTCACTTCACTTCTAGGTTGGTCATAGCTTTTCTTCCAAGGAGCAAGCATCTTTGAATTTCAAGGCTGCAGTCACCATCTGCAGTGATTTTGGAGCCCCCAAATATAAAGTCTGCCACTGTTTCCACTGTCTCCCCATCTATTTGCCATGAAGTAAGGGGACCAGATGCCATGATCTTAGTTTTCTGAATGTTGAGTTTTAAGCCAACTTTTTTACTCTCTTCTTTCACTTTCATCAAGAGGCTCTTTAGTTCTTCTTCGCTTTCTGCCATAAGGGTGATGTCATCTGCATATCTGAGGTTATTGATATTTCTCCTAGCAATCTTGCTTCCAGCTTGCCTGTGAATAAAAACATAGAAATTAAGTAAAGAATGTTGAGGGAAATGGAATTAGCAATGCTAATTTTCGTACTCTCTTTTCTGATAATTAAAAAGCTGCGTAATGACAAATGACCAAGATATTGAACTGTGAATTCTAAAAAGCTGCTTTTGCAAAGAAAAAATAAAAGAGAAAGACAAGGACCTAATGTGATGCCTCAACTGCTGCTTGTAAAAACGCTGGACTAGGAAATTCAGACAACTGAAAAATCTGAGGAAATATAAAACCATCTTAAAAGCATCAGATTTAACCAAAGAATAAGGAGTTACTGGGACAAGACCGACAAAAAGAATAGAAATCCAGAGGTGTGGGCCGAGCTCTGGGACTGTATTTGGTCAGGGGCATCTACCCTGAGTAAGTGCCACTGAAATTTTAGGCTTTCAACTACCTTCTAAGTAAGGAATTTAAGCATTAGAGACCAGGGTTGTGGGACCAAAGAAACGGTGAGCAAGAAATAACCAGCCCCCAGGACTTCTCAGGTGGTCCAGTGGCTAAGACTCTATGTTCCCAACACAGGGGGCCTGGGTTTGATCCCTGGTCAGGGAACTGGGTCCGTCATGCCACAACTATGACCTGCTGCAGCCAACTAAATAAATGTTAAAAAAAAAATACAGAGATGGAGGTGGTATATGATGAAACTACAATAGGTTATTAAAGCAATGAAATTGATACTACAGTTTCAAGTAATTTAGAATGTTAACATGGATTTTTAAAATGTTTGTATTGTCCTTTGACAGAGCAATCCCATGCATGGAAATTTACCTAAAGTGAATAGAAAAGCAGAAACCTGAAATGTTTGTAGAATGTCATTTAAATGCTATCTGGATGAGCATAATTTATTTCACTGCCCCCAATGTTTAACAATTTGGGGCATGAAATAAACTATCGCTCATTAATTCAGTGGATAAACACCAAGTAAAACTGGTAACTCAAAGAGTGTAACAACATGGAACAGATGTTTCATACATAAAACTAATCAAACTACACACTTGTAACTACAGTTTGATTTTAACTATTCCTATTTAAAAGAACAAAATAGAAGCTAGGAAATTGAGAAAGTTGACTTATTGCCAGGGAATTATGAATGCTTCTCAATTGTTTATGTTGTTATTATACATTGTGTAAGTTTTTCAAAATGCATAACTATATCCATACGAAAGTTTAAAAATAAGATAACTGTATATATTTTAAGGGTTTCCTTCTGTAATTCTGGAGTTTGGGGAATTAGAATGGTGAGGCAGTTCCTCACAATGGTTAGGGTTACAGTGTTTTGAGTCATATAAACCTGAATTCAAATTCTGCACTTCTATTCAATAACTTAATGGCCTTGAATTTTAGTTTCCTCATCCATAAAAAGAGGATGATACTTGAGCTTTGGTGTGAGGTTTGTTTAGATCAGAACAACACTGCCTGTCAGTAAGTGATGGTCATCAAGGAAGAATGACTTCATCCTCAAAAGGACAGCCCACTGAGATCCTTACTTTGAGACAGAATGACTTCCTTTGACGGAAAGAATCAAATCCAGGGGAGAAGCAAAACATTTATTATACATCTTAAAGGTAGATAATAAGAAGTTTATTAATATATACATCTCATAAATGCGTGGGAGAAACTCAAGTATGAGTAACAAAGGGAGAGCTAGAACTTGGGTGTATACAGCATCTTAACAAAAAACAGTAAGTTTGTACAGAAATGACAGGACAAAGGAAAATGTTTGTAGGCTTCCAAGGGCAGGAAACTGTGGGAATGTCACATATTGGGGGAAGTGAGTGGGGTGAGGCTTGTTTGCAGATTCCTCTGGTGTCATCTCTGGGCTAAGAATCTAGAACTCTCTTCCACAAAGGGAACTTATATTCTGCCTTTAGACAGAAAGGGGCTTCCGAGGTGGCACAGTGATAAAGAATCTGCCTGCCAATGCAGGAGATGCAACAGATGCGGGTTTGATCCCTGGGTCCGAAAGATCCCCCAGAGTAGGAAATGGCAGCCCACTCCAGTATTCTTGCCTGAAAAATCCCATAGAGAGAGGAGCATGGCAGGCTAGTCCATGGGGTCACAAAGAGTCGGACACAGCTGAGAGCAGAAGAGCAGAGCTAAAACAGAAAGGAAGAGGGTAGAGAGAACTTTTTCTGCTTTTGCTCCTTCTTAATTGGATTCAGCTCAAACCAATATGTTAAAGAGACATATTTGGGGGTGACATATTCTGGTTTCCTTCACCAGTAAGGATGTTTTTCAGTACTTTTGCATTTCTTACCATATAAACTTTACCATTCTAAGGAGTGTGTGTCATAAAATTTATGGCATCAAAAGCTTTTGGAAGGGAAAGCAGCCCTGGGTTCCTTAGGACTGGTAGACACCGTATGTATGTGTGTACAGTTACACTTATGAATCCATTTTAAATATATACATTTGTACATACTTATGTTAAACAACAAAATTCTTAACGCCTTTAGAGTCAGACAACTCCTGTATGTTTGGGTTAAAAGTGGTTAGCTGGGGGAAAGGGATGGTTAGGGAGTCTGGGATGGACATGTACACACTGCTATATTTAAAATGGATAACCAACAAGGACCTACTGTGTAGCACAGGGAACTCTGCTCAATGTGATGTGGCAGCCTGGATGGAAGGGTAGTTTGTGGGAGAATGGATAGATACATATATATGGTTGAGTCCCTTTGCTGTCCACCTGAAACTATCACAACACTGTTAATCAGCTATACTCCAAAGTAAAAAGTTTAATAAAAACAAACAAACAAACAAAAAGTGATTAGCCAATTGATTGTTTAAGGGACTTAAGGAACAGAGAGATAAAATGATCAAGTGAATTCCATTTGATGTCATAATTCCCATGCCTCAGGGAGGGTTTTTAAAATCAGATCAGTTGTAGAGTGGGCTTCCCCGGTGGCTCAGACAGTTAAGAATCCATCTGCAATGTGGGAGACCTGGGTTCACCCCCTGGGTTGGGAAGAGCCCTTGATCCCTGGGTTGGGAAGATCCCTTGGAGGAAGACATGATGACCCACTCCGGTATTCTTGCCTGAAGAAGCCCCACAGACAGAGAAGCATGGTGGGTTACAGTCCATGGAGTTGAAAAGAGTCGGACATAACTGAGCAACTAAGCACAGCACAGCACAGCATGTTTGCAGAGTAGAAGAGAAACAGGAGGTGACAGG
Source organism: Oryx dammah (assembly GCF_014754425.2). Lineage (NCBI taxonomy): Eukaryota > Metazoa > Chordata > Mammalia > Artiodactyla > Bovidae > Oryx > Oryx dammah. The sequence goes on along the minus strand of NW_024070213.1, from coordinate 52,690,947 downwards.
GAAGGGAAGGAAGGCCAGGGAAGAGAGTGGGTTTTCAGAACAGAGAAACCTAAGTAGAGACGTGCAACGGGTCACTAAGGATGCCAGCTTTTGTAATATTTTCTTAAAAAGAAGCTTAATTAAAAGCTTCTGCTTTACTGGATTTGTGGTCACTCCTCCCTCAGCCTCAATGATCTCCTGAAATACAGGTCTGTCCGTATTCCTACTCCCCTCACTGCTGCTGCTGCTGCTGCTAAGTCGCTCCAGTCGTGTCCGACTCTGTGCGACCCCATAGACGGCAGCCCACCAGGCTCCCCCGTCCCTGGGATTCTCCAGGCAAGAACACTGGAGTGGGTTGCCATTTCTTTCTCCAATGCATGAAAGTGAAAAGTCAAAGTGAAGTGGCTCAGTCATGTCCAACTCTTCGTGACCCCATAGACTGCAGCCTACCAGGCTCCTCCACCCATGGGATTTTCCAGGCAAGAGTACTGGAGTGGGGTGCCATCGCCTACTCCAACTCCCCTCACTACCAAAACCAAAACCAAACAAATAAGATTCTTAGTAGGGCTCAGGTGCTGCAGCCTCTTTGCTCACCTCTCCATTGTCCACCTTACAGTAGTGTGTTTTCTTGTCTGTCTTTATTTTAATGGTTCACTTATTTATTTGGTAGTTCTGCTTCCCAGGTGGCACAGTGGTAAAGAATCACCTGCCAATGCAAGAGAGGTAGATTCGATCCCCGAGGAAGATCCCAGGAAGAGGAAATGACAACCTCCTCCAGTATTTTTGCCTGGAAAATTCCATGGACAGAGGAGCCTGACGGGCTACAGTCCAAAGGGCTGAAAAGAGAGATGACTGAACGACTAAGCACACACACTATGTGTGAGATCTC